>NC_048588.1:8105552-8405552 GCF_013265735.2 Oncorhynchus mykiss | reverse complement strand
ATCCCTAAATCTAAGAGTCTAAATCTAAGAGTGATGATGTAGGCCTATTTCTATAAAGAGGCAATGTATAAGCTGTCCCCTACTGTCCACAAAACACAAATATCAAAATCAAATATGAGAAGTTTTCTTTCCAAATACAACACGTATTTAAAATTCCTGCAAGGCCTTGATTCCTCTCTTTATTGCTTAGGCATAACACGTAAGCCCTGGGGCTAATATGAGCTATAAATGAACCAAACAGGAATGTGTGTTCAGGTTTTACATTAAGAAAATGTCACCTCCCACCTCCCTGGTGTGGCCTCCCTCCCACAATCATTTCCAGCAGCACTCCCCCATTAGGGATTTGACAGCTTTGATCAGGTGATGTTCTACTTGACTCATTTCCTTTGGGAATCAATGACCACAGTTAATCAAATGGCAACCCAGGAAAGTAATGGGTTTAGTAGGACTCTTGGGTAAGGGAGAGTGTGCACTGGCTTTAGGTCCTATCTTTATGCCTCTGGTAATCTAACCTCTGGAAACCCTTGATTTGTACAGTGGTTTCCTGACATTTTCACTGAAATAAGCTCATTCCTGATGATGCATAGTATTTAGTGTATATTTGGGATTCTTGTGAAAATTCTAGAAAGTGCTAATTATCTAAATTAATGGACGGGTTCCAGGCCGGTCTTGGCAGAATTAAAGCTATTTGTAACACAATTAAAAAGGTAGACAGTGCTGGATGAGTAATAATGGAATCAATAGTAGCCATTAAGTCTTAATCCTGATTAAGATGTGGGAAGTCTCTGAGACGTTACATCATCATTTAGTGATGAAAAGTGCTCAGTGTTCTGAATCAGTTGCATTGATCTGGAGATGTTCTGGAGTTCAGGACTAATGATTTCACAGAGACCCAGACTTCGATAATGGAAAAACATTGGACAGGGCATCGTCCACTAGTGTTAGTCATATGGCCAAGAATCATGTTGTATTTTCATTTATAAAAGAGAACTTTCAGGATGGCAAAGGAAATCCATTTTTACTATTCATAAAATCGGCTGAAAATGTGCTTTGGAGGGCATTAAAACAGGAAAACTGTACTTCCTGTAGCCTGTTCTCCATAGCATTGACAGGTGAAGTCTGGAGATAAAACATAGACTATGTACCTCATACATAGTTCATAGATCTTTAAGAATTAAACATGTTATTACAGCACCAAGCTACTGTATAGTGGCTTACTGCCTTTGATGAGATCTACTATGTACACAATGACATTATCGGTGTGTGATGTGCTATTACTAATGCATGACCTATGGTAACTAACTACACCATCCTTTTCCAGGTGACACACAACTCTGTTTGATGTCTGTATTCAGTTAGCCAGTCAACGACAGTCACTTAGACGCCTCTCTCACAGTAGACTGCTTCCTCAGTCTTTTTTGGTAACAGCAGTTACAGGGATTTTAAAGTGACTAGCCATCAATCATTGTTTTACCACCCACTGATGGTCATTTTACTGGTCGCTCTTTGAGGGGGAGTATCACGTTGTTGTTTATCTAAGGGATGTACTGTGCACAGAGCTTGGCACTCCAGTTAGGATATTTCATTGTTTTATCTGCTGTTCTGAAAAGGGGACTGATGTTTTTTCTCTCCAGCCCACACATCAGTGAACCAGTAATGATTATTTAAATAGGTTTAAATTGTTGTGCAGAAATGCAACTAGTTTTCCGTCTGATTTGTCTTTTTCTTTGTGGTTTAATGCTAAATGTATTTATTTGTGGGATAGGCTTTTGTTGTGGGTGTGGAGGAGGATACAGAAAGAAAGAGCACAACTGCACAGGAGTTGAACATAGCCTGTTAAGTTCACAATGGCATGTTTCTCCAGTATCTTGTATCCAGGCTAATCTAAGGGATGTCTCTAAAATAGGTTACTAAACCGCACTAAGCAATTACATTTGCAGACTAATGGGGAGATCTATCAACGTTTACACCCCTAAGTAGATAAATGCTAGTGGAATTAGCTTGGATAATTAATGTACCTTTCCCTGCCACCATAATACAGGTAATTCTACAGGGTCAATCCTCAATAAGATCGAAGATAATGTATCTACAGACATTGCCAGACATATTCCTTTACTGAACAATACACCTTCCCCCACAGAAGAGGCGGTCTCTTCACAGTTAATACACTAATTAGATAACTGAAAAACCTGATGTGCAGTAATTTATATGCTCTGTGAATTCATGTTGCCTACAGGCCATTATGAATTGCAGTAGAGTATCACCTTCCTGTACATTGTTAGGCCTTGTAAAGGTCAGAACATCTCTTTCTAGTCCAGGGATATAGGTGCAAAATCTGGGTCTGTGCCACTGTCCCCAACTGTTTAAATGATCTTCCCTTTTGTCCTTTGTTGTACTGGACTTCCAATGACAATGGATAACACTACGTATCATCAAGCCATCAAATTAATAACAAATCCATCAAGCTATCAAACATTACACTCATTTTGAAAGTGATTGCACATCTTTGCTTGGGAGACGTTCCCTCTAATGAATAGCTTACACAATGCACATATCCATGGTGGTGCTCCAAGAGGTTGAGTTCCTGTTGTTCCTCTTTAGGAGGAAGTAGCGTGTGGGTTTGGGGATTAGATTTAGGGTGTGTCTGATGTGCCAACTGTTGATGTACCTTTGATTGTATTTAAGCTTCCTCTAAGGACTTGGCAACGCTACAGTCCCGCTGTCTGTACTGACAGCAGCCCAAGCACCAGAAGATTATAGGGCCCCCATCTCACACTGAGTCTCATTAGGGAGTAGGCGTTCTCCCGCTCTGATGTTTACTGTCACCACCGAGCAGAGTGTCTATCTTTGTGCAAGCATAGGGGAATGCAACTAGGGAACACGTCTTCCTCCTCAGACGGAGACAGGGAGAGGGAGAATGTCTCTAAGGAGACCAGGGAAAGCTGACTCTAGTTCCGTTATACACGTCGGGCACGTTTCTTCATGTTCTTCTGCCAAAGATCGAGAGAGAGATGCTGAATGTCCCTTGTTCAAGAGCAAAGTAAGTCTACAGGCTCCCAACAGTGTGGTAGTCACTGTCTTAATAGGGGGGCGACTTCACATTTATACTTGACATGCATAAACTGAAATTCAATTATTACTATTCTATCCTATGTATTCTTCAGATATACAGTGCCGTGCAAAAGTATTCATCCCCCTTGGAGTTTTTCCTATTTTGTTGCATTACAACCTGTCATTTAAATTGATATTTATTTGGATTTCAAGTAATGGACAGACACAAAATAGTCCAAATTGGTGAAGTGAAATGAAAAAAATTACTTGTTTCAAAAATTCTACAAAATAAAAAACAGAAAAGTTGTGCGTGCACATGTATTCACCCCCTTTGTGATGAAGCCCCTAAATAAGATCTGGTGCAACCAATTACCTTCAGAAGTCACATAATTAGTTAAATAAAGTCCACATGTGTGCAATCTGTGTCACATGATCTCAGTATATATACACACACCTGTTCTGAAAGGCCCCAGAGTCTGTAACATCACTAAGCAAGTGGCACCATGAAGACCAATGAGCTTTCCAAACAGGTCAGGGACAATGTTGTGGAGAAGTAAAGCTCCACAGGGGAGATTGGAGTATCTGTCCATAGGACCAGTTTAAGCCATACACTCCAGAGAGCTGGGCTTTACGGAAGAGTGGCCAGAAAGAAGCCATTGCTTAAATAAAGAAATAAGCAAACACGTTTGGTGTTAGCCAAAAGGCATGTTGGAGACTCCCCAAACATATGGAAGAAGGTACTCTGGTCAGATGAGACTAAAATGTAGCTTTTTGGCCATCCAGTAAAACCCTGTCTGATGCAACCCCAACACCTCTCATCAACCCGAGAACACCATCCATTGTGGTGGCAGCATCATGCTGTGGGGATGTTTTCCAGCCCCGATGTATACTGGTAAGAGTTTCAGATATTACACGTCTAATTTTGACAGAAAGGGGTTTCATTTCAAGTGTACTGTTAGCTAGCTAACGTTAGCTGGCTGGGTCGCTAGCTAACGTTAGCTGGCTGGGTCGCTAGCTCACGTCATGTGTATGATCTTATTCTTCGTATCTCAGACACATTTGCTTGACTAGTTACAGCCATGGAACCTGGTTGGTTAGCTACCTGCAGAGACATGTAGGGTAGTAACATCATGAGTTGTGATTATTGTCCGTTGTTTAGCTAGCTACATGCCTCAATAAAAAAAGGCTCCACTCTAATTTTGACAAAGTATTTTCATTTCAAGTTAAAGTGCACTGTTAGCTAGCTAGGTAACGTTAGCTGGCTGGCTCGCTAACTAACGTTACGTCATGCATTGTGATTCATTGTTTACCAAGCTAGCTATCTAGCTACATTTCTTAACAAAAAGACTCGAGTCTCAGTGTGCCAGAGCGCAGAATAACTGATGTATTTTGAACGCTCAACACCTGTTGAATATGTCCAGTGTCAGTAAATGTCGGCACAGTTAGTCACCAACGCTCTGGATAACATGAAAAAAGCCAAACCAGCTCTGCTAGGGCGAGTAAAATGGTCAGAGTGGGGGGTTCTCTCATTATGTGTGTGGAAGTAGCTAGCCAATGTTAGCCAGTTAGCTTAGGTGATTGACTGTAGTTGTGAGGTCAGAGCTTTCGGAACAACCCTACTTATTGGCCAGAGCATCGAGTGTGCGCTCTGAACGCGAAACCACAGATTGAGCGATAGGGCGAGTAATGTTGAGTTGTTTTCTCTTTTAGATGTCTGGAAGTAGCTGGCAAGTTAGTACAGAACGCACAGATCAACCCTTAGAGAAGGGTGGGGCTAAGGCTTAAGTGGGTGTCAACAATGCTGAATGGGTGTCGACAAAGAAGGGCTCTCCCATAGTAGTACCAAAACATTGAAAGGCGGTTTTCTCAAAAGTGAGTTTAGAAGTTGATCAACTTTCAAAGCAGAATTACTTTCCCATTGTTTCCTCAAATGCAGTGTATGATATACCACTTTGTAGCTCTGAGTCTACTTTAATCCTATGTAAAAAAAAACAAAAACAAAAAGAAATTCAAATGTTGCTACAAAAGACCGAATCCAGGTGGTGAGACACATTCTATCCACATGCTGTCCATGTCTATACATACCATCACACACACACATACACACATATCCTCTTGCTCCCAACTGAGGAAGAGGACAAGTACACTAGTGTGTCTAGTTTGAAAAACAGACACCTCACAAGTCCTCAACTGGCAGCTGCATTCAATAGTACCCGCAAAACACTAGTCTCAACGTCAACAGTGATTCTCTGATGTGGTGAAACCAAGATTGAACTATTGGCCTGAATGCCAAGCGTCATGTCTGGAGGAAACCTGGCACCATCCCTACGGTGAAGCATGGTGGCAGCCTCATGCTGTGGGGATGTTTTTCAGCTGCAGGGACTGAGAGACTAGTCAGGATTGTGGGAAAGATTAACAGAGGAAAATACAGAGAGATCCTTGATGAAAACCTGCTCCAGAGTGCTCAGGACCTCAGACTGGGGTGAAGGTTCACCTTCCAACAGGACAACGACCCTAAGCACATAGCCAAGACAACGCAGGAGTGGCTTCAGGACAAGTCTCTGAATGTCCTTGAGTGTCCCAGCCAGAGCCCGGACTTGAACCTGATCAAACATCTCTGGAGAGAGCTGGAATCTCTAAATATTGAACTGGGCGGCCTGATCATGTGATAAAGGTATCCTCCTAAATAAAACTAGATTAACTAAACCACTGGATCTTTCAAATCCCATTTCCCCCGTTCCCAAAGTCCACCCCCAGAAAAGTACACCGGCACAATGTTGACGCTTCCAAAACGGAGAGGCTCAATAAATTAACCTTGCTTGTAAATTATGTGGGACAACAAGCCAGTGGTGGACATGTTTTGCTGCTCCCAGCATTAAAGCCCCCATCCAATCAATAGTCAAGTGTATAAACAGCATCGCAGTGAATGAATGTTTCCATGGACTTATTGAAGTCTTCAGTGAAACTCACAGGGCTTGCCAGGGCTTTGATATGCATACAACAGCCAAGCATAGAGAGATGAGAAAGTAAGATCAAAGGCTTCACAATGGTTTCCTCGTAGACTAACTGATGAAGGGGCTCATGTAGATGGCTATAATGACTTATTATTCAGGCAGCAGTTCATCCCATCCAAAGTCACCTCTGGCTCTCCTCTTTCCTATGCTTTCCTATACGAGGAGCACAATTAGCCTTTTTTTTGTTTTGAATTTTTACCCCTTTTTCTCCCCAATTTCAAGGTATCCAATTGTTGTAGTAGTAGTATTGTCTCATCGCTACAACTCCCGTACGGGCTCGGGAGAGACGAAGGTTGAAAGTCATGCGTCCTCCGATACACAACCCAACCAGCCGCACTGCTTCTTAACACAGCGCGCATCCAACCCAACACCATGCACCTGGCAACCTTGGTTAGCGCGCACTGCGCCCGGCCCGCCACAGGAGTCGCTGGTGCGCGATGAGACAAGGACATCCCTACCGACCAAGCCTCCCTAACCCGGACGACGCTAGGCCAATTGTGCGTCGCCCCACGGACCTCCCGGTCGCGGCCAGTTACGACAGAGCCTGGGCGCGAACCCAGGGACTCTGATGGCACAGCTGGCGCTGCAGTACAGCGCCCTTAACCACTGCGCCACCCGGGAGCCAATTAGCCTACTTTTAATTATTATTATCATTTTATTTAACCTTTATTTAAATAGGCAAGTAAGTTAAGAACCAATTCTTATTTATAATGATGGCCTACACCGGCCAAACCCGGATGACGCTTGGCCAATTTTGCGCCGCCCTATCGGACTCCCGATTAAGGCCGGTTGTGATACAGCCTGGATTCGGACCAGGGTGTCTGTAGTGACGCCTCTAGCACTGAGATGCAGTGCCTTAGACCGTGTGGCACTTGAGGGCACTCGGGAGTCCACTAATTAAGCACATTACACTGCATTTACAGATCCATCTGGTTTATTTGTATCATGATAGAGTTACTTTGTATGCTATTAGGGCAACCTTTCACGAGGTTATATGAGTTATGTCGCTGTTATACCTCAAATAGCTAAGGCAGTTATTTTTTTGTCAATCACGTTGGTAATTTGAATGCTGGTGATTCTCGTTTATAAAGATACATCTACAATTCACGATTGCTACTCATTTGTATAAGAAAAGCAGGTCTATATGAATAATAGAGGCATTGTAATGGCATTATAACCTTGGGAGAGTGAATTGTTTGCTTGTCTGTCCTGAAAACACTGCACGGTGCTAATATGTTATTATGCACTCCGAAATTCGAATCATAATTATTTTAAAGCCTGCACTGGAAGTCTCTCGATGACACTGATCACACTACAGTCCCAATGTTGATCAAACCACGAAACAATTTCAAGACTGTCGCCGGTTAACCATTTTCTAGATGTGTACAGACTCAATAACCTCGATACTTTCTGCACCTCAATAGAAGTCATCCAGAAAAAGAGGGAAAGAAGACCTCGTCCTGAATGCTGAACATGATGACCATCCTCTTCATCAAATCATGTTGGAAATCACATCTCAAACCTGCAGGCGTTCTCTCTCATCCGTGAGGACGGTGTGGTGTTTGACAAGGGTGTCCTCTCGCACCATTTCTGATTTAATGGAAGATAATATAAATAATCCCCCATGGCCTCTCAGCCCTGGCAGACCTCAGATGATCAACAGATGCAGCAAGGCCGGTCCTACCTCTGATTGCAGCCAACCATGATTTAGGGTTGTTCTATTTTGCAGCAAAAGCTGTGACTGAATAATTACCTATGTTCAGTTGGCTGGCCTGCACAAAACAGCTGTTGCCACCATTTCAATTGTTTGTCCCTGCACACATTCTCAGGGTTATTTGTGTTGATGGAAAATATTCTGTTTGTTGTGACTGAACAGAAACTCATGAAAACATCAACAGTAACAAGATTTTGTCTTCATGAAATGGTTTCATCTACACATAAAATAGTATTACCTGGCACTGGTCTCACTATAGGAGATTCCATTGTATTTACTAAGTTACAGAACATGACCTTAAGGGCATTTCTGTCCTTTCAAAGTTTTCCAATATTTCTGTTTTACTATTGTCCTTACCGTTTTCAAAGAGCCATACTAACTTCTGTTTGAATGATTGCTTCCTTCAATTAATTTAATTTGACCAAAAAGGTTCACATATGAAACAAAACCCAGAAAACCTTGTAATATTTAATGTACACTTTTCTAAAGAAAATATGAATTTATAATTTGTGTACACAGAAAGCTCCAAAGGTGTGAAGTTGGTTTGAAACAGTGAGTCATCCCCATTAACTATTCATTACCAACCCCACCTTGGACATAGTGAAATCTCCTTGGGCTGGTCGCATTCCACATGCCAGAATAAAACATGCATTTATTGTAGAATGGTGCCAAAGTGGGGCTAGTAAATAAGGAGTATTGATCATATTTACGGACTGGATGTCTGGCTGTTGCTGTTTAGCAGTCTGAAAAATGTTGTTTCTGTCCCCTGCCTAGCCATTTTGTAACACTCTGTGACAGACTGATCCCCTGGGGACATGGGCTCATCAATGGCTCCACAGTTGAGTAGAACGCAGTGCTTTTGTGGTACTATTTTATCCAACAAGCTCATCTGGAGTCAACACAGTTATTGACCATGCTGGTTTCTAGTTTAAGTCATTCTACTGACGGTCATAATAGGCAGTTTAGACATTAATTTAACCCATTCAGGTGTAGGAGATATCTGTAAGTCTCAGAGATATAAAACATTTGACCAATTATGCATGAATATTTAACAGCTATGTTCCCTTGCATTGTGCTACTGCCATGTTGCCAAGCATCAGTACCGCAAATAGCAGGCTGAGCAATAATCCTTTGAAAGGTATGACTAAATACGGAAAATAAAATCCACCTAATATGAGTTAAGGTGACAACGATGAATCCTGTCTTATGTTGATAATAAATCATTTCTCAAAGCAGCAATGTCACAGTGATTTTCCTTCCCATAATTACCACAGAAATATAGACTTCTTCAACACTTCTTTGAGGAGTATATAGGCTCCACATACTATGTGACCTCTAGGTGGAAGAAAGTGTTGTTGTTTGAGGTTCAAAGTGCTGGATCTAAAATCAATCAAAAGCCCAATTTTCATTACTACAAGGGAGTGCTCAGCTACCCACCTTGGTAACTAGGCTACAAAAAAATATCTGAAATGTCATTGCCAAACTGCATTTCAAAAATGATATGATAATCATAAATAAATAAAATACTGGCGTGAATTCACCAGTTTTTTTAAAAAGTGCATCATCCGTCCTGTGCTCAGAGTCTTTGAAAAGCTATTTGCCTGCTTCCTCCAATTGAGTCTAGAGGCCAGTCATTTTGATTCCAAGAAGCAAGTCTGCTCTCACATTTATTTATATAAATCTTGATAAAGATGTTAAGTCACTGGGAGCAACTGTCAGCTCTGTTTCTCCCAGCCAGAGTTACCAACATTGAATTATAACGGAAAGGTAGGGCTGCACTTCAGCTTTATTTCCAAGACTGTATTCATATTGGAATCAATTATGGCCAATTGAAGCAGTCAGAGGTCTTTATGGGTAACATGATGTTACGGAGCAGCATCGAAAAGACTACATTACGCAGCATATTTTCTGTGTGAGTGTGGGTGGGGTATATGGGGAACTCAAGCCAACCAAGACATAACCTGTAGCAAAATATCTTGTTTATTGGCAAACAATCAAACAATGAATCTAAGCTTTGAACGTGATTGTCTGACATTAATACATGTCGAGGGGGAAGTTATCTGGGCTGAATACCACACCATCTGTCTGTGTTCTATGTTCTGTGTTGTGGATTGCCAACAAGACTGATGCAAAAATACTGATTGTATACAGTGTATTATTGAATCCTTGAATGAAAGCCACAGCAATTCCTACCCAGCATTGCTGGCCTTGCTTTAGCAAATTCTTGTTTATTCTTCATAGAAGCATCACTGCTTGCAACTACTAGGAGAAGCAGACTAACCTCTTGCATCAAGAGTCTGGAAAGAAAAACACTCATTTATCCAAGCCATTATGCTGAGATTAATTTTAGATAGCAGACCATCCCTATATCCCAAAAGACTGCGTCGTCCAACCATTTTTACAAACCTGGAAATGCATAACTGTTCAGCCATTCTCTCCCCGAATGCTGCATCGTTAAGTGTATGCTCAAGAAATCAATCATGGATAAATGTCATATCCCACATGGAGTGATAAGCACCAGGTGTTACGGTGCGTGAATGAGGACCCAAAAGCGAATTAACTTAAACAGAGCTTCTTTAATTACCAAACATAGGTAGGCTCAGATGGACCGGCAGATTCCGACAGGACAGGACAAGGTTACAGCAAACATGACGACAGTCTGGTTCAGGCATGAAACACAACAAACAAGAATCCGACAAGGACAGGAGCAGGAACAGAGAGAGATATAGAGACCTAATCAGAGGGAAAAAGGGAACAGGTGGGAAAAGGGGTGACGAGGTAGTTAGGAGGAGACAAGGCACAGCTGGGGAAAAGAGGGGGAGAAAAGGTAACCTAACAACGACCAGCAGAGGGAGACAGGGTGAAGGGAAAGGACAGAAACAAGACAACATGACAGTACATGACAGTACCCCCCCACTCACCGAGCGCCTCCTGGCGCACTCGAGGAGGAAACCTGGCGGCAACGGAGGAAATCCTCGATCAGCGCACGGTCCAGCACGTCCCGAGAGGGAACCCAACTCCTCTCCTCAGGACCGTACCCCTCCCAATCTACGAGGTACTGATGACCACGGCCCCGAGGACGCATGTCCAAAATCCTACGGACCCTGTAGATGGGTGCGCCCTCGACAAGGATGGGGGGGGGGGGGGGGGAAGACGAGCGGGGGCGCGAAGAACGGGCTTGACACAGGAGACATGGAAGACCGGGTGGACGCGACGAAGATATCGCGGAAGAAGAAGTCGAACTGCGACAGGATTAATGATCCGAGAAATACGGAACGGACCAATGAACCGCGGGGTCAACTTGCGAGAAGTGGTCTTAAGGGGAAGGTTCTGAGTGGAGAGCCAAACTCTCTGACCGCGACAATATCTAGGACTCTTAGTTCTACGCTTATTAGCAGCCCTCACAGTCTGCGCCCTATAACGGCAAAGTGCAGACCTGACCCTCTTCCAGGTGCGCTCGCAACGTTGGACAAAAGCCTGAGCGGAGGGGACGCTGGACTTGGCGAACTGAGATGAGAACAGCGGAGGCTGGTACCCGAGGCTACTCTGAAAAGGAGATAGCCCGGTCGCAGACGAAGGAAGCGAGTTGTGGGCGTATTCTGCCCAGGGGAGCTGATCTGACCAAGACGCAGGGTTGCGAAAAGAAAGACTGCGTAAGATGCGACCAATAGTCTGATTGGCCCGTTCTGCTTGACCGTTAGACTGGGGGTGAAAGCCGGAAGAGAGACTGACGGAAGCCCCAATCAAACGGCAAAACTCCCTCCAAAATTGAGACGTGAATTGCGGACCTCTGTCCGAAACGACGTCTGACGGAAGGCCATGAATTCTGAAAACATTCTCGATGATGATTTGTGCCGTCTCTTTAGCAGAAGGAAGCTTAGCAAGGGGAATGAAATGAGCCGCCTTAGAGAACCTATCGACAACCGTAAGAATAACAGTCTTCCCCGCTGACGAAGGCAGTCCGGTGACAAAATCTAAGGCGATGTGAGACCACGGTCGAGAGGGAATGGGAAGCGGCCTGAGACGGCCGGCAGGAGGGGAGTTACCGGACTTAGTCTGCGCGCAGACCGAACAAGCAGCCACGAAACGACGCGTGTCATGCTCCCGGGTGGGCCACCAAAAACGCTGGCGAATGGAAGCAAGCGTACCCCGAACGCCAGGGTGGCCGGCTAACTTGGCAGAGTGAGCCCACTGAAGAACGGCCAGACGAGTAGGAACGGGAACGAAAAGAAGGTTCCTAGGACAAGCGCGCGGCGACGGAGTGTGAGTGAGTGCTTGCTTTACCTGCCTCTCAATTCCCCAGACAGTCAACCCGACAACACGCCCCTCAGGGAGAATCCCCTCGGGGTCAGTGGAGGCTACTGAAGAACTGAAGAGACGAGATAAAGCATCAGGCTTGGTGTTCTTAGAGCCCGGACGATAAGAAATCACGAACTCGAAACGAGCGAAAAACAGCGCCCAACGCGCCTGACGCGCATTAAGTCGTTTGGCAGAACGGATGTACTCAAGGTTCCTATGGTCAGTCCAAACGACAAAAGGAACGGTCGCCCCCTCCAACCACTGTCGCCATTCGCCTAGGGCTAACCGGATGGCGAGCAGTTCGCGGTTTCCCACATCATAGTTACGTTCCGACGGCGACAGGCGATGAGAAAAATACGCGCATGGGTGGACCTTGTCGTCAGAGAGGGAGCGCTGAGAAAGAATGGCTCCCACGCCCACCTCTGACGCGTCAACCTCGACAACGAACTGTCTAGAGACGTCAGGTGTAACAAGGATAGGAGCGGATGTAAAACGATTCTTGAGGAGATCAAAAGCTCCCTGGGCGGAAACGGACCACTTAAAGCACGTCTTGACAGAAGTAAGGGCTGTGAGAGGAGCTGCCACCTGACCGAAATTACGGATGAAACGACGATAGAAGTTCGCGAAGCCGAGAAAGCGCTGCAGCTCGACGCGTGACTTAGGGACGGGCCAATCAATGACAGCTTGGACCTTAGCGGGATCCATCTTAATGCCTTCAGCGGAAATAACAGAACCGAGAAATGTGACGGAGGAGGCATGAAAAGTGCACTTCTCAGCCTTCACAAAAAGACAATTCTCTAAAAGGCGCTGGAGGACACGTCGAACGTGCTGAACATGAATCTGGAGTGACGGTGAAAAAAATCAGGATATCGTCAAGGTAAACGAAAACAAAGATGTTCAGCATGTCTCTCAGGACATCATTGACTAATGCCTGAAAGACAGCTGGAGCGTTAGCGAGGCCGAAAGGAAGAACCCGGTATTCAAAGTGCCCTAACGGAGTGTTAAACGCCGTCTTCCACTCGTCCCCCTCCCTGATGCGCACGAGATGGTAAGCGTTACGAAGGTCCAACTTAGTGAAAAACCTGGCTCCCTGCAGGATCTCGAAGGCTGAAGACATAAGAGGAAGCGGATAACGATTCTTCACTGTTATGTCATTCAACCCTCGATAATCTATGCAGGGGCGCAGAGACCCGTCCTTCTTCTTGACAAAAAAAAACCCCGCTCCGGCGGGAGAGGAGGAGGGGACTATGGTACCGGCGTCAAGAGCTACAGACAAATAATCTTCGAGAGCCTTACGTTCGGGAGCCGACAGAGAGTATAGTCTACCCCGGGGGGGAGTGGTTCCCGGAAGGAGATCAATACTACAATCATACGACCGGTGTGGAGGAAGAGAGGTGGCCCTGGACCGACTGAACACCGTGCGCAGATCGTGATATTCCTCCGGCACCCCTGTCAAATCACCAGGCTCCTCCTGTGAAGAAGAGACAGAGGAAACAGGAGGGACAGCAGACATTAAACATTTCACATGACAAGAGACGTTCCAGGAGAGGATAGAATTACTAGACCAATTAATGGAAGGATTATGACAAACTAGCCAGGGATGGCCCAAAACAACAGGTGTAAAAGGTGAACGAAAAATTAAAAAAGAAATGGTTTCGCTATGATTACCAGAAACAGTGAGGGTTAAAGGTAGCATCTCACGCTGAATCCTGGGGAGAGGACTACCATCCAGGGCGAACAAGGCCGTGGACTCCCTTAACTGTCTGAGAGGAATGTCATGTTCCCGAGCCCAGGTCTCGTCCATAAAACAGCCCTCCGCCCCAGAGTCTATTAAGGCACTGCAGGAAGCTGACGAACCGGTCCAGCGTAGATGTACCGACAAGGTAGTGCAGGATCTTGAAGGAGAGACAGGAGTAGTAGCGCTCACCAGTAGCCCTCCGCTTACTGATGAGCTCTGGCTTTTACTGGACATGAAGTGACAAAATGACCAGCAGAACCGCAATAGAGACAGAGGCGGTTGGTGATTCTCCGTTCCCTCTCCTTAGTCGAGATGCGGATACCTCCCAGCTGCATAGGCTCAGCACCCGAGCCGGCAGAGGAAGATGGTAGTGATGCGGAGAGGGGGGCAACGGAGAACGCGAGCTCCTTTCCACGAGCTCGGTGACGAAGATCAACCCGTCGCTCAATGCGAATAGCGAGTTCAATCAAGGAATCCACGCTGGAAGGAACCTCCCGGGAGAGAATCTCATCCTTTACCTCTGCGCGGAGACCCTCCAGAAAACGAGCGAGCAAAGCCGGCTCGTTCCAGCCACTGGAGGCAGCAAGAGTGCGAAACTCAATAGAGTAGTCTGTTATGGATCGATTACCCTGACATAGGGAAGACAGGGCCCTGGAAGCCTCCTCCCCAAAAACAGATCGATCAAAAACCCGTATCATCTCCTCCTTAAAGTCCTGATACTGGTTAGTACACTCAGCCCTTGCCTCCCAGATTGCCGTGCCCCACTCACGAGCCCGTCCAGTAAGGAGAGATATGACGTAGGCGACATGAGCAGTGCTCCTGGAGTAAGTGTTGGGCTGGAGAGAAAACACAATATCACACTGGGTGAGGAACGAGCGGCATTCAGTGGGCTCCCCAGAGTAACACGGCGGGTTATTGATTCTGGGCTCCGGAGATTCGAAAGCCCTGGAAGTGGCCGGTGGATCGAGGCGGAGATGGTGAACCTGTTCTGTGAGGTTGGAGACTTGGGTGGCCAGGGTCTCAACGGCATGTCGAGCAGCAGACAATTCCTGCTCGTGTCTGCCTAGCATCGCTCCCTGGATCTCGACGGCTGAGTGGAGAGGATCCGAAGTCGCTGGGTCCATTCTTGGTCGGATTCTTCTGTTACGGTGCGTGAATGAGGACCCAAAAGCGAATTAACTTAAACAGAGCTTCTTTAATTACCAAACATAGGTAGGCTCAGATGGACCGGCAGATTCCGACAGGACAGGACAAGGTTACAGCAAACATGACGACAGTCTGGTTCAGGCATGAAACACAACAAACAAGAATCCGACAAGGACAGGAGCAGGAACAGAGAGAGATATAGAGACCTAATCAGAGGGAAAAAGGGAACAGGTGGTAAAAGGGGTGACGAGGTAGTTAGGAGGAGACAAGGCACAGCTGGGGAAAAGAGGGGGAGAAAAGGTAACCTAACAATGACCAGCAGAGGGAGACAGGGTGAAGGGAAAGGACAGAAACAAGACAACATGACAGTACATGACACCAGGACGCTTCATGCGATGATGGGCTTTGAATTTCATTCACTACCTCCCACTGTCTTCTACAGAACACTGGATACTGTAGGGTTCCATGTTTCCAATTCAACTGTGAACAAAGAGCACTAAATGTACTGGTTCTTTAAGGACAGCAAGAGCAAAGTACTGTATGTATAGCAGTACTACATTCAGGCCACTTGAAACACCCAACTTTGGCAAAGTTCTCCAATATGTTCTACTTTGGATAATATTTGTGACAAGAATATCCCTATGCACTATACTGTTTTACCAGTAGTTATGTAACTTCCATTACCTATAGATTCCAATAGGCTTTAAGTTACAGCCTTGTGCCAGTCTTTGGTGCCAGATACTTTATGTTCTTTCCTCTCACTCTGGACATTCAACTGATTTGCAATTTTCCAGGACAAAGAATGTCTTATAAAGACAAAATCTGACATACATACATACATACATACATACATACAGTGCCTTGCGAAAGTATTCGGCCCCCTTGAACTTTGCGACCTTTTGCCACATTTCAGGCTTCAAACATAAAGATATAAAACTATTTTTTTGTGAAGAATCAACAACAAGTGGGACACAATCATGAAGTGGAACGACATTTATTGGATATTTCAAACTTTTTTAACAAATCAAAAACTGAAAAATTGGGCGTGCAAAATTATTCAGCCCCCTTAAGTTAATACTTTGTAGCGCCACCTTTTGCTGCGATTACAGCTGTAAGTCGCTTGGGGTATGTCTCTATCAGTTTTGCACATCGAGAGACTGACATTTTTTCCCATTCCTCCTTGCAAAACAGCTCGAGCTCAGTGAGGTTGGATGGAGAGCATTTGTGAACAGCAGTTTTCAGTTCTTTCCACAGATTCTCGATTGGATTCAGGTCTGGACTTTGACTTGGCCATTCTAACACCTGGATATGTTTATTTTTGAACCATTCCATTGTAGATTTTGCTTTATGTTTTGGATCATTGTCTTGTTGGAAGACAAATCTCCATCCCAGTCTCAGGTCTTTTGCAGACTCCATCAGGTTCTCTTCCAGAATGGTCCTGTATTTGGCTCCATCCATCTTCACATCAATTTTAACCATCTTCCCTGTCCCTGCTGAAGAAAAGCAGGCCCAAACCATGATGCTGCCACCACCATGTTTGACAGTGGGGAGGGTGTGTTCAGCTGTGTTGCTTTTACGCCAAACATAACGTTTTGCATTGTTGCCAAAAAGTTCAATTTTGGTTTCATCTGACCAGAGCACCTTCTTCCACATGTTTGGTGTGTCTCCCAGGTGGCTTGTGGCAAACTTTACACGACACTTTTTATGGATATCTTTAAGAAATGGCTTTCTTGCCACTCTTCCATAAAGGCCAGATTTGTGCAATATACGACTGATTGTTGTCCTATGGACAGAGTCTCCCACCTCAGCTGTAGATCTCTGCAGTTCATCCAGAGTGATCATGGGCCTCTTGGCTGCATCTCTGATCAGTCTTCTCCTTGTATGAAGTTTAGAGGGACGGCCAGGTCTTGGTAGATTTGCAGTGGTCTGATACTACTTCCATTTCAATATTATCGCTTGCACAGTGCTCCTTGGGATGTTTAAAGCTTGGGAAATATTTTTGTATCCAAATCCGGCTTTAAACTTCTTCACAACAGTATCTCGGACCTGTCTGGTGTGTTCCTTGTTCTTCATGATGCTCTCTGCGCTTTTAACGGACCTCTGAGACTATCACAGTGCAGGTGCATTTATACGGAGACTTGATTACACACAGGTGGATTGTATTTATCATCATTAGTCATTTAGGTCAACATTGGATCATTCAGAGATCCTCACTGAACTTCTGGAGAGAGTTTGCTGCACTGAAAGTAAAGGGGCTGAATAATTTTGCACGCCCAATTTTTCAGTTTTTGATTTGATAAAAAAGTTTGAAATATCCAATAAATGTCGTTCCACTTCATGATTGTTTCCCACTTGTTGTTGATTCTTCACAAAAAAATAGTTTTATATCTTTCTGTTTGAAGCCTGAAATGTGGCAAAAGGTCGCAAAGTTCAAAGGGGCCGAATACTTTCGCAAGGCACTGTGTGTGTGTGTGTGTGTGTGTGTGTGTGTGTGTGTGTGTGTGTGTGTGTGTGTGTGCGCGTGTGTGTGTGCATATATATATATATATATATATATATATATATATATATATATATATATATATATATATATATATATATATATATATATATATATATATATATATATATATATATATATAGAAAAACAAAATTCCATCAGTTTTGCTAATGTGCTAACTACTACAGTAGCCATTGTTATTCTAGTAATTCAAAAATAATTATTTCTAGAAAATCTGTTTATTGCTAATGCATCCACCATGTTGGATGCCCCTGATGTCAACAAGGATGGCAAACAATGTTGATGCTTCAATATTTCCGGTTTTGACTGAGTTATCCCAGATTACATATTTCTGAAAATAACATTGTGCAGGACTGACTGAGGTTATTCATCAGGAAGCAGTGATCAAATCATTGAAAAACCTGCCCTGCATTTACTTTATCATTGCAACATTAACAATAGCCATTATAATCTGTGTTTAGGCCTTTACCAGTGTTGATCACTACCCTTTTGTGTCATACTGCTCATGGCTGGATTAATGTGACATGTGTTCTGAGTTTCAGGGAAAATGCAATGACATACTTAATAAATCCAACTGGCACTTGCATTGAACCCCCTACTCTCATGTAATACTTTGACAGCTCCATATCCTCACATTTAGGCAATAAGTGAGAGGCACATTTTATGGATTGAAGAGGATGTTCCCACTGAGAATCCCATCTGTTGTACTTAAATGTTGGCACCCTTTCAGTAAAGAGAAGGTCATACTTGTGGATAAACAAATAGGGTACATTTGAGTATTCTGACACAAAACGCATGATAGATTATTAATTCAATTCAGATTTCTGTATGCATGTGTGGACATGCAGGTCTGTGTGAAATATGGTTAGCCAGTTTCTATATTGTGCACCGTAGGTTGCTTCAGTACAAGTGTCCAGCAGAGTAACTCTCCTTCACTGGATAAAGAATTGCTACATACAATATATATTAGTATTTTACATATCTTTACATTTGTTATGAATAGGCAATCAAACATTGACCATTGAATCTATTTCAGCTCCTTTCTCATTCCATGGTAAGTATCCATAGTGAATCCACACTCTGCTCCACCATCGTTTCTCTCACTTCTTAGACTCTTATTTCACATTCATGGGAGGCTTCTTAGGGAGGAGTCCCATTGCAATGAAATGTTTAGATCATTATGTCACTAATTAGGTGTAAAAGCCTAGTGCAACCATCTCTGTGTAGTAACCTCAGATGCATTGTACATTTCAAATGCTGCATTTGAACGAGACCTAGTAGTTTAATATTGTTTCAATAAAATGGCAATGTCCTTTGCCGCGCCCTTCCGACAATTACCAAGACAGGGATTTTAACGAGGGCCGACCTCATCCAATTTCCCCATACACAAAGCCTTAACAGAGCATCAATTATTCCTAATGTTGGGAAAAGCATGGCAGCAAATGGGCTCCAAATTGGTACACAACTCCTGGATGAACACTACTGATGGAATGGCCTGTAAGTGCATCTAATAAGCGGTACACATTAAGAACACCTGCAGCACCAGGCCTTCGTGGCATACTAATGAATCTATTGCTTACACAAAGAGAACCGGGTCCCCAGATCTCCAAGTCCAACCCTACTAATGCCAACGGGGGAAAAAGGTGGTGAAAATAATTGATCAGTGGAATGAAAAAGCTTTTTGTGGAAGAATCAGTCTGCTTTAGATCAGCTTGGCCTCTTTATCCCTCATGCACTGATATAATTATTCATGAGGGTGGTTTTGAATAAGGCAGCATGGCTCTCTTAGGCTACACAGGAAACAGGGAAATACTATTCCACTTGTGGAGTGAATCCTTTCTACAAATGGACTTCCTGACAATTAAGGATGGTTGCCTTCTTCATTGAGGCACACAAATGGGGGTGAGCCACCACAAGCTTGTGTGCGAGTAGGATCTGAGTGAAATCAGGAGAAACTTGTTTGGGAGGCCCAGTCTTAGTAGGAGCAGCCTTTCCAATGCACTATGTGTCTCCCCAGAGCCTCCCAGAGCATTTTACTTACTCTAACAATACATAGAGCAACCACAGTCAAATTACTTATTCATCTAGTTTTGTGTGTGTGTGTTTGTGTGTTGACTGAGTGTCTAAGTAAAGTTGAATATAGTAGAGTGCACCACAGTGCATTTCACCCACCTGAGTGCACATGGGTCACTGTCATTCTTCAGCTCTGAGAGCCTATCTGACAGAAGAGATGGGGAACAATGAAATGCAATTCTAACCATAAGCTCCTTTGACAACAAAAATTCACTCATTCTTAAAACTAAAAGGTGAATGGAACCAAGATTTAACCTTTCGTGGTTATATGTAAATACACTTCCCCCTGGTGCAGCAGCAGAAATTCTAACGGTAAAACACAGATTCATCTGGATTTGAACAATCCATAACACAGTGTAATCTGATTTTTTTTTGTGTATAACCCCAAACGCTCTTATATTTCAGGCCTTGCAACTTTTCATTTTCATAACATATATTGAGTGCAAATCATGTGCTTTGATTCTGTCAATGCAATTATCATGTATGCCCTCACACTTCCTCCAGAGCAGTCACATCTTGTCTCCGTCTCCTTCACTCTCATCAGCAGATCAGTGGGCCGCTAGCTAACTCACAGGATCAAAAGAGGCAAGCCCCATTTTTTGTCAGAGCTAAACCTGAGTATTTCACATCTACCACCACAAACCAATACAATTATTCAAAGGTAGTTCCTAGAATAAATATTGTGCAGAGTAAACAGGGCTGAAATTTAGAGAACACAGATGCCTGAAGACCTCTGGGACTCCTCCTAGGCTTCTGGGAGAAGATGGCAACGCTGCCTGAAACGCTAGGGGATAGTGTGCCATTTCAAATAGAGCGAGTGATTTAAGAGAGATAAGACAACATTTAAAATGGCTGCAACATTCTGTTGCTGCAGTGCTCCTCAGAATTTAAATGGTCTGTTTCTCTATTTTAATGGGATCTTAAGAAAAGAGAAGAAATAATGTCTCAGACACAAGCTTCAATGACAAAAGAACATAGCTCCTACTTCAGCACACCACAAAGAACATAACTAATACCACTTATGAGACTAATAATAGAGTACATTTCTGACCAACCGCCTCGATTTGGTCTTATGTAGCAACATTTGAAATGGTAGTTTTTACATTGGATAAAAGTAAAGACTCAGAGCTACAAAATTGTATATCAATTTTGAGGAGTTGAGGAACATTGGGAAAGTAATTCTGTTTTGAAAGTCAATTAACTTGTAACCCCACTTTTGACAAAATGGGATTTGAATATTTTGGTACACCCACTGGAGAACTCTTCTTTGTCTCCCCCTATTCAGCATCGTTCACACCCTCTTAAGCCCCACACATCTCTTTAAGGATTCACATGTGAGGCAATGTGCTGAATAGTGTGCGTAAGGTAGCTTAGTAAACAACCAGAAGTGATGAAAGTAATAGCCTACAATAAAGAAATATACACTTGATCTATTCCTTGGCTTATATCCTAATCTGAATTTGGTGCAGGTCATGTTGTTCTTCACATTACTGTCGCTGGTAAATACACAATATATCAAATAAAATGCTTATTTGTCACGCACAGGCTAAAGGTGTAAACCGTGGAATTGTTACTTGCATATTTGGCATAGTAGCAATATCAAAAATACACTCACTATTGTCTAGAGATGTACATGTTGATGAAATACAATAGATGGCATGCTAACTTGATGGGTCATGTAATCATCTGGCGAAGTGGGGTCTTTTTATTAGACATGTAGCTAGCTAGCTTACTAAACAATGAACCAATCGCAACCCATAGCTCCAGTACAAACGGATTGTCATAGCTAGCCACCATGCATGAAATTCTGTAGTATGAAAGTGCAGGTAGGTAAACCTAATCAACTAGGTTCAATGTTTCTTTATTTTATTTATTTATTTAACCTTTATTTAATTAGGCAAGTCAGTAGTTAAGAACAAATTATTATTTACAATGACGGCCTAACCCGGGCCAAACCCTAATCATGACGACACTGGGCCAATTGTGCGCTGCCCTATGGGACTCCCAACCACGGCCCGTTGTGATACAGCCTGGAATCGAACCAGGGTCTGTAGTGATGCCTCTAGCACTGAGATGGAGTGCCTTAGACCGCTGCACCACTCTAGCCAGCTAACATTAGTCTATAACTAGCAATGCAAATGTATTTCTGAGATGCTAGTAATATTTCTACACAGATCATACACAATGTTAGCTAATGAGCCAGCAAGCTAACGTTCACTAGCTAGCTAAAAGTATGCTTTAACTTGCAACGAAAACAAATTTCTGAAAAAAAAAATTGAAATGTATAAGATCTGAAAATTTAGCTAGACTGTTACCCGTATACCTGGATGAAAGCTTCATGGCAGCATGTATTTTCCGTTTTGTTTGTAGCTAGCTACAGCTTGTTTTGCCCATTGTTTCAAATCACTCCAGTTCACACTGACCGTGTGCAGAAAGCAGTTCATCACAACTTTTTCCCACTGATCTTTGTCGATTGTGCCTGCTAAATTCAGGGCAGCAATGTTGTTGAGAGCAGTTCTCCATGGCCAATGTTATTTCAAAAAAGCAGTTGTAGCAAGGATTATCTACACATACTGAGCAGCTCATGTTATAGACAGAAGCCTGCTACATGGCAGACCAATCTGAACTCCTCTCTCGGCATGTCCAGCCCATCCATTATCTCAGCCAATCATGGCTAGCGGGAAGGTTCCTGACTTTTTCCGTGGCTAAACCAACTAGGCTCGTCATTTAATGTTATTCGTATTTACAGATGGCATACAAGTTTGTATTAAGGCACATGAAGTGTTCCTGCCAATTAAAAATATTTTGATAAAAATAAATAATTCTAATGCCTCTCCTATGAAGTAGTGACATGCGAGATACGTTTCTTGAAACGGGTCATTTTTCATACCGTTGTTCCATTATAAGCCATAAAAGTCAATGCTGTTCTCATGTGTGAAACTACTTCAGATCCTTGAGTATATTCATGCAAGACAAGTAGTTAAATATGGAATCTGCAGTGGGCGGAAACTGCGCCACTTCTGCCCCACAGCTGGGAGACGTCGCACAGCATGGTCAAAATAACTGCAGTACATAACATCCTCTTATATCACGCTTGCAATGATGTCAAATGGGGAAAAAAATTGTTGATTGCGGAAACTCTTTTGATGTTGTAATATTGCAAATTGAGGTTGTGTGTAAATTTGACACTTACATGCAAATTCTGCTATCAGAATATGAAGATCGTATAGAAAAGACGGGTCTACAAACACAAAAGTCGCGTTGTGGTCTGATTGTGTACAAATCCGGCTGACCACTTCAGGTGGTGGTCACGGATGCATTGTGTGCGGATTTCTCCTTAGTCTGGACGCAATCAGGCTACTGAAAACACATACAGTGGGCGACATCATCAGCACTCCTCCCAACAGTCTCCAGAAAACTTGTGTTTTGAGAGCAAGCAGCACCTTTTCATTATAAAGTTGGAGGAAATACGTTCCTACCATGTGAGAAACATGTTTGCTGGTTAACCAGCTAGCTAATATCTTGAAAAATAATGTTTTGTTTGGCTAAAGTTATGCTAACCCGTTTACAATCCCTTTAGAATGGATTGCTAGTTTGCTGGCTAGCTACAGAGGTTAGCTGGATAGTTAGCTACAGTAGTTAGCGACCGCCATCGGTTGTTGTTGTGTTATTATAATATTTAGACTATTCCACCATTTGTAGAATGCATACTGGAATTTCAATATAATGCGAGAAAATGGAATCTGGAAACATGATCAGAATACTAAAGCTGTATGAACTGTCAAGTCTAAACACGGCCTGAGGTGGCTGTTTCACCATTAAGGATTTCAGCTTTAAGGTCGGATATTTAGCCTGACAATTTTTGGGGACCGTTGTTTAACCCTCAGTTTCAAAGGATAGACATGGTTTAAGTTCTGCTATTTCTCCTTTGACTGAAAAAAAGACTATCTACAATTTGACAATATTATTTTCTAGCAAATATTATTTGCATATATATACTGCCGGTATAGCCTTATATACTGCCTGTATAGACTGTGTATGTATAGCCTGACACCTGATAATTATTGAAGTATTTTACTCCATAACAGCAACCAACACATGTCAATATACTATAAACAAGTCTAAAGTAAACTGGTTAGATGTTACATATGTTACATGCTCTGACTATTAACAATGGCGCCGGAGAAGAAGGCTGGCGTTTTACGTGTCCCCAACTGATTGTGTTTTATTGTTCATTTATTTGCATTGTTTGTAACTTGTTTTACTTATTTTGTACATAATGTTAATGTCTCTTAAGACCGAAAATAACTTCTGGACATCAGGACTGCGATTACTCACCACGGACTAGCAGAATCCTTGTTTTCCTTTAACGAGTCTGACGAGCCCAACGCGAATGATATACTGCTTTCTTGGGAACAGGCCCAGATCCCCGTGATTTGCGTGAAGAAGAGGCAGAGAAAAAGGGTCCAGAGGTCAGGCTGCCTTCTGAGAATTCGTAGGCGATCGAATAAACGCCCACTTCCTTCCAATCTGCTAGCAAACATGCAATCTTTGGAGAATAAAATCGATGACCTATGCAGAAGATTCAACTACCAACAGGACATTCAAAAATGTAATATCTTGTGCTCCACGGAGTCGTGGTTGAACGACAACATTATCAACATATCAGCTGGCAGGTGATACGCTGTACCGTCAGGATAGAGCAGTTCTATCCTTCCTCCTCTTCACGTAAATCACGCTGTACCGGCAGGATAGAACAGCGGCGTCTGGTAAGACAAGGGGCCGCAAACAATGTATTTTTGTAAGTAACAGCTGGTGTACGATATCTAAGGACGTCTCGAGCTATTGTATTTCATGATAAGCTGGAACCACACAATCTAACTAGAGTTTTAATTTCTATTTTTCGTAGCCGTTTTACATACCACAACATACGGAGGCTGGCACTAAGGCAGCATTGAATGAGCTGTATTCCGCCAAAAACAAACAATAAAATGCTCACCCCAGAGGTGGTGATCCTAGTAGCCATAGGACTTTAATGCAGGGAAACTTAAATAAGTTCTCAAATTTCTATCAGCATGTTAAAAGTGCAACCAGAAGGGAAAAAAAATAAAAACTCTGGACCGCCTTTACTCCACACACCGAGACGTATACAAAGCTCTCCCTCGCCCTCCATTTGGCAAATTTGACCATGATTCTATCCTCCTGATTCCTGCTTACAAGCAAAAATTAAAGCAGGAAGCACAAGTGACTCGGTCAATAAAAAAGTGGTCAGATTAAGCAGATGCTAAGCTACATGACTGTTTTGCTAGCACATACTGGAATATGTTCCAGGATTCCTCCAATGGCATTGAGAAGTATACCACATCAGTCATTTGCTTCATCAACAAGTGCATCGATGACGTCGTCCCCACAGTGACCGTACGTACATAACCCACCAGAAGCCATGGATTACAGGCAACATCCGCACTGAGCTAAAGGCTAGAGCTGCCTCTTTCAAGGAACGGGACTGTAACCCGGAAGCTTATAAGAAATTCCGCTATGCCCTCCGACGAACTAACAGAAAAAGCGCCAACACAGGACTAAGATCGAATCGTACTACACCGGCTCTGACTCTCGTCGGATGTGTCAGGGCTTGCAAACCATTAGAGTACAAAGGGAAGCACATCTGAGAGCTGCCCAGTAGCACGAGCCTACCAGACGAGCGAAATTACTTCTATACTCTCTTCAAGACAAGTAACACTGAAACATGCATGAGAGCACCAGCTGTTCCAGAAGACTGTGTGATCACACTCGCCGCAGACCACCATGGTGCCTATGCCCAAGAACACCATTACCCCAGAAACCCTGGGCTTCACCGTAGGGATGGTGCCAGGTTTCCTCCAGACATGACGCTTGGGGTATGTTCAATCTAGGTTTCATCAGATGAGAGCATCTGGTTTTTCATGGTCTGAGAGGCCTTTAGGTGCCTTTTGGCAAACTCCAAGAGGGCTGTCATGTGCCTTTTACCATAAAGGCCTGATTGGTGGAGTCCTGCAGAGATGGTTGTCCTTCTGAAAGGTTCTTCCATATCCACTGAGGAGCTCTGTCAGAGTGACCAGCAGGTTCTTGGCCACCTCCCTGACCAAGGTCCTTCTCCCCCGATTGCCCAGTTTGGCCGGGAGAGTCTTAGTGGTTAAAAACTTCTTCAATTTAAGAATGATGGAGGCCTCTGTGTTCTTGGGGACATTTAATGCTGCAGAACTTTTTTGGTACCCTTCCCCAGATCTTTGCCTCGACACAATCCTGTCTTCTGTTTACGGACAATTCCTTCGACCTTTTGCTCTGACATGCACTGTCAACTGTGGGACCTTAAAGAGACTGGTATGTGCCTTTCCAAATCCTGTCCAATCAATTGAATTTACCACAGGTGGACTCCAATCAAGTTGTAGAAACATCTCAAGGATGATCAATGGAAACAGGATGCACCTGAGCTCAATTTCGAGTCTCATAGCAAAGGGTCTGAATAATTATGTAAATAAGGTATTTCTGTTATATAATTTTTAATATTCAAAAAGCCTGTTTTCGATTCGTCATTATGGGGTATTGTGTGTAGATTGATGAGGAAAACATTTTATTTGATCAATTTTGGAATAAGGCTGTAACCTAAATGGAAGGGGTCTGATTATATTATGAATGCACTGTTACCCTTTGTGTTTTTCAGGGCAAGAAACATATCCACATTAAAATCCCTCTGTTGTGAAAATAACATTACTATCGCTGTCACATGATCACTAGTCTGAAAACCCCTCCTTGAGCTGCCGAGAGGACATAAGCAGTAGATCAGGAAAACAAACAGGATGACAGTTTGATTGAGAGCGTTTCCCCTGGTGTGAGATCTAAGAAGGTCAAGGGGTTACTTTGCAGGAACTGGAGCAACCTTAGAGTCACAGCTAAAAAGGTTCACAGGAGAGCTCATTATTATGGGGTAAGAGAAGACTAGCAGTGCTGGGATTATCAATCATAGACCACTATAGATAGATGGAGAGAGCAATGGACAATTGAGGAAAGGTATGGTGAACACCATATACTGTAGAGACTTGAGGACCGATACCAAGTAACCATAGGAGCCGAGAAGACCTCTAACTATTGTTGTCATGCAATTCAATTTGGCCTCGCTACATTCTCAGCAGTGGTCATAAACTATGAACAACAACAAATGGATGATATCCGTTTGGCATGACAACAATAGTCAGATCATTTTTGCTAAACCACATACCTGCAGATCTGGGACCAGGTTAACAAAGATGTAGCGTCAACAAAATATGGCTAACAAAAACTAAAAGTTATTTTGAGCCACTTTCAAAATACTTGAGGCTCCAGCCAGAGTCTAATTTCACTCAATTCACATTTAATTTGTATCATTTGATTTACCATATGGGAGGAGGAGAAATTAGGCATATTGCATATTACTATAATTTACTGAATTCAACATGAATTAGAATGTTTATATTATTGTGCATTTAGGAAATGGTGAGGAAAAACAATAAATCATAGTTTGCATCTTCTTAAGTGCACTATATCTGGGCTTCATGCTTCACCAAACAGCAAAAATGTGCATTGTGCATAGTTCAGAATAACTAAAACAGTGCTGAAATAATGAGTAAAATTATTTCTCTAATAGTAGGGAGCATTCGACACTCTCTGATATTACTTTGAGGCTGAGAGTAATATTAGTACATGTGAATGAATCTCTGGTGTTTACATGGCTTAGGGATTAACTCAAATGGATACCATAAATTGTTTATCAATCTATGGGCAATCATGAGATAATTCAGCAGGTCACGTAAATCATATGCAATATTCACACTATGAGCCTCTTATAAGCCACAATGATTAAAGCTGCTACTGCCCACAACAAACGTTTTGGCGCTTCCAAGAGAAAAATCACACAATATATTACAACATGCAAGTCCATCTCACAGTTTGTCGCTCTGGCCTCAAAAGTATTGTAATGAAACAGGCAGGGAGCAGGCCTCGAATCCTCCACCTTCTAGCCCGAGGTCCAGTGCGCTATTGACTGTGTGCCGCAAAAGCATGCTC
The DNA here is from genome assembly GCF_013265735.2 of Oncorhynchus mykiss. Classification (NCBI taxonomy): domain Eukaryota; kingdom Metazoa; phylum Chordata; class Actinopteri; order Salmoniformes; family Salmonidae; genus Oncorhynchus; species Oncorhynchus mykiss. The sequence continues at coordinate 8,377,917 of NC_048588.1, read as the reverse complement.
AAGCAGCAGAGTCGATTTCCGGGCTTATAAACCCAGGGTCATTACACTACTCCCTCCTTTCAAAGAGCGCGTCCTCGCGCTAGCTTGCGACTTTATGTCTTACAGGAACTCGCTCACCGGCCAAGCAAACGCACTGTCGTGGTTGCAAGGTCCGATCACTTCTGACACCAATGTAAAGAAACAGGCAGGGAGTAGGCCTCGAACCCTCCACCTTCTAGCCCGAGGTTCGGCGCGCTATCAACTGTGCCGGAAAAGCATGCTCAAGCGGCAGTGACTATTTTATGTAACAGCATGGGAAGAGAAGAATATGTTTTTTTCCAACAAGCAAGTAAGCGTAATTTAAATAGTGACCTGTAGGAAACAATCATTGTAAAATGTGTGAAAAAAACAAGTTATACAGGATTTCGCCAGCAATGAAACAGCTTGAGCTGAATGGCTATTGAGTCCATTTAGGAGGCGCAAAGTATTAGGTTTCAGTTTCTTCCTAATTATTACATCACCAGAGAGAACAGAGTACTTACAAACAGCATTATGTCAGAAGGAATTATGGGCATTCATTCATTTCCTGCCAAAAGGAGTTATTTGCATTGTCAGAGTAATAAATTGAATGTAATTGAGTGGATGCGGGTAGCACCAAGCACATTGGTTCCCTTTGCAATAATTCGATGCAATAAACCACAGCCACACTGTCAGATCTGCTGACACACTCGTGCCCAAGAATGATGGCATCCTCAAGAAATACAGCTTTGTGAAACTGAAACCATTTCCACAGACAGCAACATTTGGCAGGCCACCCTCCTCTCTACACAGCCTTATCCAGGGACATGGCTTTTCCTGAGTCGACAAATAGAAAGCGTTCTTTATCCATTGGATGTCTGATAGCTCAGAGGGAATGTATACATGGTGCATTGTGCTAGCATAAAGAAACGCCTCAAGATGGCATTACCTGACCATCCAATCAAAACAGTTAGATTTCAAAGACTGATCCCTCGTCATGGTCACCCATTTGATGTTGTCCTGAGGAATTACACATCTCTTCATTAATGTTGTTCAGGGTTTTAGCCCTCTTCATAAGCATGATTTAGTGAACGAGAAAACATTTCCTTGTCCCAGACAAAGCAATATTTACTTCTCCACTCATATCACAGTAAGGTCCATAGTTAGACACACCTGATAAGACCCTCTTTAAAAAAAAGTCTGAGACAAGCACGCCAGTCAAGAACATGGATGCATGTTGACACCCAGCTGAGTCATTACATTTGAAGACATCTGGAGTACCATTAAATGTATAATGGTATACATGAACATTTTCTGCCTTGTTCTTGATGACATGAATCTGCTGAAGCACGGTGGTGTTATGCATACTCTATGTAAGGACATAATAGTGGGTGCACTCTCCCCCGCAACTCTCGCCGTCAACTATAAGTCGCTCTGGATAAGAGAGACTAAAACGTAAATGTAAATAAAGAGTTCATCATAGAGGCTGCACCTAGCCCTGCAAACTAGTCATGCTTAAGTTCACTGCTAATGCTAATTAAAAAAGCTCATAGAGAAAGTTCACTTGTGTTAAGCTTCAGCTTATTTGTCTCACCTAAGTTATTGTCGTTTCATCCACACCCTAGCCTTAAAAGTGAACGATGCCTTTAAAAAGTAAAATAAAATCGAATTATTTAAATTACTCAGCTGATTATCCTACTTGTAATCTGTTTGATCCGTCTGTTCAATCATCTTGCTAGCCCCTGCCAATGTAGGCTCATTATGTTATCAGCTTAACCTAACCTAACCTATTCCAGATCCACACCACCCACAGTGCCTGCTAGGCTCCAAAACCCTTTGATGGAACTTTAACTGGAGTGCGATGTCATAAATAGTGAAATAGTCCTAATTAGTATCAACATCAATGGGTGTTTATGTTGATTAACAAAATGTATGTGGACGATAAACTGCAACAAAGTCAACATTTAAGATCAAATTTGAAATCAGTATTTTATGCTCGATAATGGACACAGCATTGTCCAATGCTTATGTTAACAGACAAATCATCTGGTATGCTGATCAAGGTGAAGAATAAGACACACACTTTGAAGGAACATGTTGGGCTTTGAACATGATGAGGATAACTCTGATGTATTTTGAATATCCACTCAGGATCACCGCTGTACAGTAAGTCCACGTCCACATTGGAAATGCCCAGTGTACCATGGGGTGAGAAAGACAACTGTGCTCCCTGCTAGCACAAGGTTGAGTTTCATTTCCTTTGTGTGATCTGTGTCGAGCTGTTACATCCTTTTCATGATCCCTCAGCTGTCACACAGAGACTGAGATCAAAAGGATGACAACCTGAGCTACAGTAGGCTTGTGGTCATTGACCTGTCACATGTCAACAAACTAAAATAGTCCACCCACACAGACAGTCTGGTGAAGGCGCAACAGCGCCTCTTCAACTTCAGGAGGCTGAAGAAATTTGGCTTGTCACCAAAAAAAAAAAACTCAAACTTTTACAGTTACCCTGCCGGGCTGTATCACCGTCTGGTACAGCAACTGCACCGCCCTCAAACCGCAGGGCTCTCTAGAGGGTGGTGCGATCTGCACAACACATCACCGGGGGCAAACTACCTGCGCTCAAGGACACCTACAGCACCCGATGACACAGGAAGACCAAAAAGATCAAGGACAACAACCACCCGAGCCACTGCTTGGTCATCCCGCTACCATCCAGAAGGAGAGGTCAGTACAGGTGCACCAAAGCTGGGGCCGAGAGACTGAAAAACAGCTTCTATCTCAAGGCCATCAGACTGTTCAACAGCCATCACTAGCACAGAGAGGCTGCTGCCTCCATACAGACAAAGAATCATTGGCCACTTTAATAAATGGAAAGCTAGTCATTTTAATAATGCCACTTCAATAATGTTTACATATCTTGCATTACTCATCTCATATGTATATACTGTATTCTACAGTATCTATTGCATCTTAGCCTATGCCGCTCTATCATTGCTCATCCATAATGGGGCGGTAGGGTAGCCTAGTGGTTAGAGCGTTGGACTAGTAACCGGAAGGTTGCAAGTTCAAACCCCCCGAGCTGACAATGGTACAAATCTGTCGTTCTGCCCCTGAACCCACTGTTCCTAGGCCATCATTGAAAATAAGAATTTGTTCTTAACTGACTTGCCTAGTAAAATAAAGGTTAAAAAAATATTTATTTTTATATTCCATTACTTAGATTTGTGTATTAGTTATCTGTTGTGGAATGGTTAGATTACTTATTAGATATTGCTGCACTGTCGGAACTAGAAGCACAAGCATTTCGCTACATTCACAATAACATATGCTAACCATGTGTATGTGACTAATAAAATGTGATTTTATTTGATTTGACTTATTTCAAGCATGCTCTTCAAGTGCTGAGCTAATGTCATCAAGTAATCCAATGTATGGATTTACGGCTAAAACGGTTTATGGCCAGGATTAAAAAATTACAATAATTTGTAAAGCCAAATAAATAATAACAAACTAGTCATGAAAGGAGAGTTAATTACTTGTGTCCTAAGAGAGTAATCAAAGACTGATTAAATTATCAAACTTTGCCTCTGATTAGAATTGTTCAACATCTTTATGCTGGGTGGACACCTTTCAGGCCTTAAGCAGAGGTCCCTTGTAGCTCATGGCTCTCCCTCTTGGCTGGTCACTGAGATGTGACTATACTGTATAGCCCTGGTGATTACTCTCTTTTACAGAGCAACAGAGAGCTGCAGTTGACACCTTTTAATGGCATTTTTCTACCTCACCCCCTGTAGCTTGTGTCAAATCCAGTCTTCTGGATCTGGTGCAACTTGTCTGCATAAATGTTAACGTGCACTGTAAGATTAATAGCCAGCTGCATAGCTCTAGGTGTTGGATTTAATAAATGTTTTATCTTCAAATCTGACTATTACCTAAAATGACAACTTTAAAAAAGGGATGTTAACGGTTGAAATGCATTGATTTCTTTTAGATCTCCTTTGAATATGTGGACATTAATTCTCCATGGTCATTAGGGTCACCCCATACCCATGACAGCATGGTTCCCATACTGACTGAAGTCCTGTATCTGGATGTGACATGGTATCACATAGCCTGGGATTCTGCAAGATTCATACCAATAAGAGTGTTTTGGTGGATGTGGGCTGCTAAGGCCACAGAACGCACACAATGCATTCATATTTTATTGGAATACTACAGTCTGAAACTAAATATGATTTTGAGGGACAATATCAAAACACCAGTGGATACCATTGTTGAATATCTGCCTATATTGCTTTAACCATTTGCAAATGTTAAAACATTGACTTGTGTATCGGGCGAGTTTCATGTGAACGACATTAAAGCAGAACAAAAATACAAATACTACAGGAACATTGACAAATCTAGCGCTAGGCTGGGACATACACCCTCTGACTGCCAGCTATGGGTGCCTGTAGCCAAATGCACACTGCAGCAAAAGAGAACCGAAACATATTGAAGTATTCCTATGGATATATGACAACGGACTAATTAGAAACGGACCAACCTCATTGACCCCCATAATGAGTTCTGAGGAAATGTTGATGCAAAATTGTTGAGAGATTACAAGGCAAGGACAACATTATGAATTGTAGATTTTCATTAAATACAATGCCATTTAAGAACTTGCAAAGCAGCATGTTGAATGACTTTTAAAGGAACATTTTGACAAAATGTTGTTGAGAGATTAAATTTTAAAAAAAAGCTCTTTAAGACCTTGCAAAGCAGCACGTTGAATGACCTTTACATTGGCATGCACCAATCATACTGTCACGCCCTGACCATAGAAAGCATGTATTTTCTATGGTAGAGTAGGTCAGGGCGTGACTAGGGTTTTTTAGTCTAGTACATTATTTCTATGTGGGGTTCTAGGTTTCATTTTCTATGTTGGTGTTTGTATGATTCCCAATTAGAGGCAGCTGGTAATCGTTGTCTCTAATTGGGGACCATACTTAATTTGCATTTTTTTTTTCCACCTGCTGCGCTTTGGTCCATCTCTACAAAAGAACATGACACATACTGCAACCTTTTTATGTTTGCCAGGTGAAAAGCGGCCAGTTACTTTGGAAATAATGACCCATCAAAAGCCCAAAGATGAGTCATTTGTCACAAAAACAATGCTCTGCAGCAACAAAAGCTACATACACAAAATACTGTTGACATTGTTTATCTCCGGACGTGAGAGGCTTTATATCTACCGTTACCCTGTTGACGAGGGTGGATAATCTAAAGCTAATCGATATTTGTAATAAAATGATATATCATGGTTGAACATTGTAGAATATAACTGTTGTATACCCTCCAAACCCATAAGCTTGTTTTATTACATCATAACACAATTAAACCTAGAATTTTGATCTCATGGTCAGTCGATGCATCCTTGCATCACTAAATAAAACATCAGATGTAGCAAAAAGTATACTCACATTTTTGATTGACAGCATGAAACATGGAAAGTAATTCTAAGTAGTTAAAATGTCTTTATGTAACTGACCATTAAATTGTACGTGGCCCATCAGGTGCTGCAAAAGAAGGTCAACGGAATACACTAACTTTTGCCTGGATCCATTCATTCATTCATTCATTCATTTGTTATGGACTGTGTCCAATTTCCACATAAATGTCAGCATTTGATCCATTGCAACAGAGTCAATGTAAGCTCACTCTGATCTACAGTGATGGATGCTGGGCAAAATTTAAATAACATTATTGAAAGCACAAACACTCTTAAAAGGGAAGTGGATTTTTTTATACAGCTGCCCACTGGTGCCCCTTTGACTTCCCTAATAGAGCATATACTCAACACTAGTTTTCAGTGGAAAAAGCAGGGAGAGAGCATAATCAAACATTCAGGGATGATACAGATGTACACTGCTGCTTTGAGGATGTATTAAATATTGATTTAGCGAGAGACTATCAAAGTCCTGGTGATTTCTCTCTACATTTACTCCTTATTTGAAATATGAGTCACAATACAATGAGCAAAAGAGTTTAAGGGAATAGCAATCATATCATTATCAAGACTTTATTGAGAAAATCCTCATAATTACTAGAGCAGACTTAACTGGAAAGCACTATTCATGATCAACAATTAGCCCCAGTACCACTCTCAGGCAATAGCTCTGGGACTATTTCTCTCTCATCTCAGCCATAAAGATTCCAACTGTAAATCTAAATCACTCCACCAGATAAACCAGCTCTACATTAGAGAAATTGATGAGCAGGGCTACGTACAGAAGCAGTGGTTCTGCTATAAACACATTCAAGTGGACGGCCAAAATTCCACAATGAGGGGAAGTTAAAGCTGATGTCACTGCCATTAATCTGGAGTTCAGTGTACCGTCCTTTGACACGCAAATGGATCATTCTGACGGCCAGGTCGCTATCGTGCCATATCTCACTCCACCAATAGCAAGGATGATTTATGGAAAAACTGCATTTGGTGAGATGAGCATTTCACACTTGGATGGAATCCTCACATTTGACACAAGCCAAGGCTCCAACTCCAACCACTGTTCACTGTCACCCTAGAGATTAATATTACTATGAAGAGTTTAAGAGGCTGACAGATAATGTACTACTGGCTACAGGTTTAACACATCTGCCTGTGCTCCTTAGGGGAACATGGCAGTTAACCCGCTATTCTTAGGCAGTCATTGTAAATAAGAATGAGTTCTTAGCTGACTTGCCTGGTTAAATAAATATCAAATTGAAATGATACAGATTGATGCACTTTGAAATTCTAAGCACACAATGAGATGGCATAATATTTGTGTGTTGTCTGGTAAGCTTTTAGGCTATATTATGTTTCTGTATCAGATATTCAGTGTGTGATGTATTTAAATGTCCTATTTGTCGACTTTCATTAATTAATGAAGTGTACAAATTGCATATTGTTTAATGTAGTTTTCTTTTCTCGAAAAACATTATTTCAAGTTGACTTTTCAAACTGAAGTTGAATTCAAGTCGCACTCACCATTTCATGATGTAAGGGCTAGTGGATCCACAGAAAGCACAACTCCTTGTCGCGGTGGGTTCAACAAGCAGTGAAATGTAATACAGATAAATAACCTTTCACTGCAGTGGGTTAAATCAGGGTCACACAGAGTGATTCTTGGTAGTCAAACTAATCTACTTTGAAACAAAAGTATACACCTCATACACATGGTTATGGGCTTACAAAAAAAGAAGACACCTTTACCATGTCAGATATAGAGTATTACACTTTGCGTTTGCATCACAATATTGCACTTTATATACACACACACACACACACACACACACACACGTCACAGAAGACTAAATATAACAAAACAGTTTGACATAGAAACATTGGATATTCTGCTGGTTTTATTAAATAATGTTGATTTAATTATGAAAATAATGAATAACATTCCAACCATGAGGCCACGAGGTCATCTGACTGCAGAGCGAGCTTGTAACATTTGTGAGATTGTAAAATTAATGAATGAACTTACATGTTCAGGACTTTTTCAGGGACACAGCTAACCTACACTATGTACCTATATGATGCTTCTAAGGGGGTATAGTCTAGTAGTCTAACATTGGACTACTCAGACTACTCACGTGTGGTACATGAAAACATAATAAAATAAACTCATATGCCATTGGCCTAAACATTCAGAACAACTCATATCTCAAACTGACAAGGACAATAAACACAGAAATGTACATATTTAAATAGCCTGGTTGATTGATGTTACATCACAAGGGTGGATGTTCTCATTTCACATAATCATGTCATATTTATCTCCTCAAACTGGATATAAATGTCACCTAGTGTTTAGACTGAAACTATATCGCTCAGACACTATATGAAAAGTGTTTTATTATTTTTCTGCACTTATCCTCCACTGAGTCCTCTTGGGAGCAGTGGTAATGACCCACCTTTATTCATTTTTCAATACAAAACTGTGCCCTGTGACATTGTGTGCTTCCTTCCTGCCTCACTCCCTGGTCCTACAACACACACAGCTCCAGTTGGAGGCCCTAATTAAGTGTTTATGTGGCCCACAGTTCTGTGTCATATTTGTATTCAACCTTTACTTACTAGGCAAGTCAGTTAAGAACAAATTCTTATTTTACAATGACGGCCTACCCCGGCAAAACTCTCCCATGACCCAGATGACGCTGGGCCAATTATGCGCCGCCCTGTGGGATTCCCGATCGCGACCAGTTTTGATTTTGATACAGCCCGGGATCGAACCAGGGTATGTAGTGACGGTCTAAGACACTGCATCTCAGTACTGGAGGCGTTATTCGGCAATTACTGTGTCGGCTGCAGTTATTGCACTTTAACTGCAATCTTTTTTTGTAAGGAACAGGAGCTAGGATTCCTCAAATAGTCATGAGAAAACCTGCTTAACTAATGTAGCACATTGTCGGTTTAGTAACCAACATTCACTGTTCAAGAGACGTATTACATTTTTTTTACTAGAACTGAGAATATATTACTTTTTAATGCTTTATGTAAGGTATAATCAACGAGGGGCTATGCGTTCTATGGAAGTCATGAACGACGTGGAAGGTGATTCACGATGTGCTAACGGAGTGGAACGGACCTACCACAGACTTGCATTATTTTCAAGAGAACGCATAGAGCCCCGAGTTGACTATGCCTTTTACACCATGGCTAAAATGTAACACATTTGCCGCTATAAATGAGTTCAACATCCACCGAAGTAGCTAGCAAGTTTACTAGACAGCAACAGTGGTTGCCGTGGTAACCATATAAACAGGCTTGCTAGTTTAGCTAACTGAACCATCAGACAGTCAGCTAGTGGTGCACGACTCCAGGATTTTTGGAGTCGACTCTGACTCATGTGGTTGGAGTAGAATGAGTCGACTCTTGCTCGACTCCCAAAACACGCTAAAACGGATACGCACAGACGTATATGCCACATTAGTTCAGAGTGAAATCAATTTAAAATGTAAAAATTGTCACATGATCTGAATACAACAGGTGTAGTAGACCTTACATTGAAACGCTTACTTACAGCGTTCTAGGACTGACATGCGCATGATGCTGCCCATTTGCTCATCAACGTAGCCTAAAAAATACCTATTTTGTTTGAACATAGAAGGTGATATGTAGGAACTAGAATATTTCGGCTGTGCGAAGCCTTGACGGATCCCATGGGATGATGCAACGCTGATAAACCTAATATTTGCTATGTCTAATTTTATTTGTCAAATATAACAGGTTACCTTACTGTGAAATGCTTGCTTACAAGTTCTTAACCAACAGCGCAGTTCAAGAAATAGAGTTAAAATATTTACTAAATAAACTAAAGTAACATTTTTGATAAAAAAGTAAAAAACAATAAAAAAAAACGAAAACGAGGCTATATACAGGGGGTACCGGTACCGAGTCAATGTGTGGGGGTGTCAGCAGTCTTATGGGGGTAAAAGCTGTTATTAAGGAGCCTTTTGAACCTAGACTTGGTGCTCTGGTACCGCTTGCCATGCGGTAGCAGAGAGAAGAGTCTATGACTTGGGTGACTGGAGTCTGACAATTTTTTGGGCCTTCCTCTGACACCATCTCCCGAGGGGGAACAGTAGAGTGCCTACTGCAATACAGCATCAGTGGTCAATCCTGACGTTGCCATCCAACAGACACCTCTCATAAGTCAGTGCATATATCATTTGTTGAGTTGGTCAATTATTCAAAGAGCTTTGAAAGAATGCAAGGGCAAAGTATCAATCAAAGCTGATTTTCAGCAGCACAGTTATGTCCAGTTAATCACATTATTTGGACAAAATCTGTCAATTTTGAAAGTGAATTTAGTATGGAGTAATCTAAACTAAATAATACATTATATGGTTTACCTCTATTGCCTGGCCAAGAGTAAAGTATGTATTTTTATAAACTTGTGTAAAAATGATTTTGCTTTAAGCCACTTCAATTCTGACAGTGACAACATGGAAGCAGAACTATCTCCAGCCATTAAAGCTAAACCCAAATTAATATACTGCACAAAACTAATTTCTGGAGGGTTAATTCATGAAAATTATTCAGACAACTTTCCTGGGGGGGGGGGGTGAAATAGATGTATTCTCATGGCTTTGTCCCTGAATCCCTGTTTTGATTTGAACATCATGAAACATGTCCTGTTGATATGTTAATGAGGACTACTGCCCAAAGCTCTAGCTCTGTGTCTCTGTAGACCTGAGGGACTAATATCATTTGAGATATTGAATTTCCCGGTGTGGCTTGGGATCCATTTCATTAGTGATAAGGACACGTGCAAAGCAATGTATCTTTAGAGAAAGTAAAACAATCCACCTTGGAATAGCAATCGCTATAGACATAGCGGATGACCTTGAAACAACGTTTCTCTGGCTTTGGTGGATGGATTTCTCTCTGGTCAGGTGTGGGTATTCTAGTATTAATAAAACAACATAAAAACACATCACCTTGCTCAGAGAACTGATGATTCAAACCACCAGGGTTGTATTTTCTCTTTCAGGTCAGGAGGATTATCAGAGTCTGGCCCAAACACACATTTCCTGTTGTGGAGATTTTTTTACAGGCACTGAGTCCACCGTCCACCTGGTCACCTTTTCCGTAGCTGATAAGAGAGGAGAGACACGCTCTGATTGCCCTGACATGGCTGAGAGAGGACCACAGCAGTCTTCGTAATATGTTCGCTCCGTTGTCCAACATGGGATTATAGCTAGCTAGGGCCCGGGGAGGACAGGTGCCGGGCTGTCTCTCAGACCCATGATATGATTGTGTAAGCCAGGTCATGGAGCGCTGCAGATGAAGCCTGAGTGTGGCAACCCTCCGGAGAACCAGGGACCCTGTCTAGTCTTCTCAATCCCCCATGTGGTGTAGGGGAGGGCTCTGGCCGCTCTCGACAGATGGGTATGGCTAGTTCATCTGATTCAGATGGTACACTACAGCTGTCTCAGGCCCAGCCAGGGAGCCTAGAGTGGGGAGACTAGCACCGGCAGCACATAGCCCACTGTCTTACCAGGCACAGGGAGGGAGGATGATGATTAGTAGGACAAGCTCAGCAGTCAACCGAGATTGACAGGCACCTGCAAGGCTTTACAGCCACTGTGTGATGAGACGGCTTGCTCCCACACAGCAGACCGCAACACACAGACTTAGTCAGGGAGGAAACCAGGGGGAAGTTCAGTTACCTAATCAACATATTTTGCTTCTCTCCCTTATTCTTTCCCTAAGTCCCTCTATCCTGCCTGTCTTGAATATTGTTCTGATAGTACTAGAGGTTTGATACTGATATGGGGGTGATCCCACAGTAGTTTCCAGCCATTTCTTTTACCTACCTATCCACTATTTTCAGAGGCAGTACATAATTGAAGGAAGGTAGGATTGAAGGAGCTAAGAAAATTAAGGAAGGAAGGAAGGAAGGAAGGAAGGAAGGAAGGAAGGAAGGAAGGAAGGAAGGAAGGAAGGAAGGAAGGAAGGAAGGAAGGAAGGAAAGCAGGAAAAAAGGGAAAAACCTAAGAAAGAATTAAGGAAGGCAGTTACAGTATGAAGAGTACTTGGACAGGGCCAGAGAGACAGCTGGTGTCACGCCCTGACCTTAGAGATCCTTTTTATGTCTCTATTTTGGTTTGGTCAGGGCATGAGTGTTTTGTGTTCTATGTTTTCTTTTTCTGTGTGTTTGGCCGGGTATGGTTCTCAATCAGAGGCAGCTGTCTATCGTTGTCTCTGATTGAGAACCATACTTAGGTAGCCTTTTCCCACCTGTGTTTTGTGGGTAGTTGTTTTCTGTTTTGTGTGTCTACACCAGATACAACTGTTTCGTTTGTGCCGCTTTGATAATTTTTGTTCTAGTGTTCGGTTATAATAAAAATAATGGACACGTACCACGCTGCACCTTGGTCCTCACCTCATTCCAACAGCCGTGATAGCTGGCTAATACCATGTCTGCCATGTTGAGTATGCTCAGAGGTTCTAGCCACAGGGAACCATGGAGCCATAACACACCAGCCAGGAAAACTTTAGAGGAATAAGTGTTCAATCCTTCATCCTAACCACATGCTTACTGTAAATTAAAACAGGTGACGTGCACAAAATAGGCATAATACAATCGCAGTACGAACCCTGTCTTTCTTTGCAATAAGGTCCATGAGATGGCAGCAATTGTTTACTTTAGATCTGCATAAAGCACTGTGAAATTGGTGCACTGGATCATGGGATGAATGCAATGCACGTAATGCAACTGGAAGCTGCTGTATTCCTCAAATTGTTTCATATAAATGACACTTCCATCTACTGTATGTGAAATTGCATTTTTTTGGGAAACATATTTTTCGCCCCAAGGGAATGATAACTTGACCATCCCACCATAATGTACCTGACAAAACCACTGTTAGTTAACATTGATCAAAGTGATAAATAAAGTGATAAATAGTCTTTACTCATTATAATATGTCAAAAGTGACATTTAACCATTGCATTTATACAGAAAGTAATCACACCCCTTGACATTTTCCACATTTTGTTGTGGGATTAAAATGGATTTAATTGTCATTTTCTGTCAATGATCTACACAAAATACTCTAATGTCAAAGTGTCCTTTTTGTTGTAAAAAAAATAAAATAACAAAAAATAAAAACAGTATATCTTGATTAGATAAGTATTCAACCCCTTAAGTCAATACATGTTAGAATCACCAAGTCTCTAAGAGCTTTGCACACCTGTATTGTACAAAATTCTTCAAGCTCTGTCAAGTTGGTTGTTGATCACTGCTAGACAGCCATTGTCAAGTCTTACCATAGATATTCATGGCGATTTATGTAAAAACTGAAAATAGGCCACTCAGGAACATTCAATATCATCTTGGTAAGCAACTCCAGTGTATATTTGGCCTTGTGTTTTAGGTTATTCTCCTGCTGAAAGGTGAATTTGTCACCCAGTGTTTGGTAAAAATCAGACAACAAGGTTTTACTCTAGGATTTTGCCTGTGCTTAGCTCTATTCCATTTCTTTGTATCCCCCCCAAAAGACTCCCAAGTCCTCTCCAATGACAAGCATACCCATAACATGAAGCAGCTACCACCATGCTTGAAAATATGAAGTGGTACTCGGTGATGTGTTGTGTTGGATTTGCCCCAAAGATAACGCTTTGTATTCAGGACATGATGTTAATTTCTTTCTTTTAAATTCAGGCTAGAACACAACAAAATGTGGAAAAAGTCACGGGGTATGAATACTTTCTGAAGGCCCTCTATGTCACCCTTGTTGAAATACTGTATCAGTTATAGCCTATGTCAGCTTTCCGAATGTTGTTGTCTACATATTGGTGATGCCTAACTTAAAATGAAAACATACAGGTACCATTTCAAAACTGTTTCCTTACTCGGTCACTAGAGGTACAGAATGTCTTCATCTCAGAACTGACATTCCAGTCATATTCTCTACCTTAAACCTGTCACAGAGGCTAGTGCACATCCATGTGTCACCTGCTTTTAGCTAATATTCCTGGGGAAAAGAGGCCAGACACCGGTGTCAAAGACGAGGCCTCGAGCCATTTTATTTAACACAAACCCCTGTTGACTGAGGCCCAGGCAATCCCGCTAGAGAAGGTCTACTTATCAAAAGTGAGCAATGCTCTCTGCTCCAGTGCATACTAGCTGCCACTCTGAACAAAATTGTCTTGAGTACCAAAATAAAACTTCCTGGTTTAAAGTAAAAGTTTCTGGTTCAACTTAACTACAAGGTAAGAGTGATATAATATGCATGAGTAACTATAGTACTGTATATGTGCTTTAGATAATGTTAACCCTATCATCACAGGTAACATACCATCAACATCACAATAATAGGATCTCAAACTAAGTCTCTGCCCCTAGTTCCCCATCAAACATGACTATGTATAACACATTTGATTTGACCAAATCAATCCCAATTAAACAGCTTGAAATGCAACATACAAAGAGAATGTTCCTCTTCGTGTGAGGTCCTGTATACAGGAGAGGGAAGCATACATCAAAGAGCAGGAATGTAATTTAATGCTGAGTGCTGAGTACAGTGGGGAGCTGTTGTCTTACTGTGTCTCCTGTGAAGTCCCTGCACACCCAGGAGGATCACGTGCCCCCATTTCCCCTCTGGCACACAAACAGGTTTAAAGAGCTCTCCCACTTACCTAGAACAAGGGAAAGGTAGAACAACATAAATGATGCTGCACTGAAACAGTGAATATTTTTTTTAATAAAAAAATCTGATCTGAGCTTGTCACGCAATAGGTACACCGGAGGCGATTCATGAATTTATACTGTGAAACACTAAGAACTTTAAATGTTGTCATTGTACTACATAAGGACTAAAACCTTAAAGCAAGGATTTAATCTGAATTCTGTATTTTGGTTGAAAATGGTAAAGTACATCAGAATGCTATGTACAGTTTATATTAAAGTAGAATACACAAATTAGCATGGTACAATGTGTACTTAAAAAGGCAATTGAACAACAAGTAGATATTAGAAAGAAAAGGTATTAAAAAAAAAGCGTTTCTCCAAAAAGATACATTTACTTGCATACACATTTCGTAAAGATAGATATTCAACGACTTACAAAACAGTGTGATATTGAGGCAATGAATTAAACTTTAACCTTCATTTCAAGGCAATGAATACGTGTTCACTGTGGTTCTCAATAGCTGTTTGGCAAGCATGTTGACAAAAGACAGAAAAAATATGATATTGCCAACCCCTTCAAAATCTTAACCTTTCAACCTAAAATCAGTCAACCCAATATAAAGTCAACCCTATACACAGTACAGCAGTAGCACCATTGAAGGTAACCTTTACAAAGATAAAGTAGGAGAGAAAAAGGTATCAGTCATTTACAAAAAGCTGAGTGACCCCATGTGAATTTATAGTCTCCAATTTAGCGTCGCATGTAAGCAGAAGTGGAGGCCGTAAACCTTTTCACAAATTGATTCAGGCACAAATGTTATTATTGTAATTAAGATTAGATGTGGCTGTATTGAACAGCTTTATCTCAAGAATAATGTGAAAAGCCCAGAATGTAGTCCATTAAAAGCAGTACGTTTCTGTGGAATTTGGCCGCAAGCAGTTCTTACAGAGGATAACGTCCAAATGTGTTCAACACACAATTAACACGCATGCACACACTTCTAGTTTAAATACACTAACAAAGGTTTGCAGAACACGTGCTGTTCCAAACTCAACCCCAAATCTGAATCAAATCAAATCTATTACTGTAAGAGGGAGATGAAAAACGCCAAACATCCACAATATAACAGAAAGGGAAGCATCGAATAATTCTCTTTGAAACCACAACGTGTTCAGATATAAACAAGGATCTAGCCTAAACCCATTGACCAAGCTCTCCCTCAAAAATGGAGTCCTTAGAGGGCTATAGAGAATTTGAGTATGAGAGTGCCTCTACACTATATGTGAGCGACATAATCTACTTCTTTTTATAAGAGGATCTGGAGCGCCCCTATCCATTTCAAGCCATTCCATTATTCAAACCCAGTATTGAATCTTAGTCAATCTTAGGCGGAAATCAACCCTTTCCACAAGGCATCTTTATTTTGGACCTTCAATTGGATTTCAAATGACTTTGGCTGACAGGTATCCTGGTCATTTTCTTTCATTCCCATTCCATTTTCATCTATGCATCTTCAGTAAGAGGGTTGACGTACTGACTGATAAATAGGAACAGACACAGGCGACAGTGACCTAGGATGTCTGAAACACCTCTGAAGCCTGAACGAATGTAAAACAGCAACAACACACACAGACTGATCCGCTGCCAAAACGCCAGCTCCTCAAAGTTTGTGCTGATTAAACTATTTGTTTTGCGGCGCCGTCTTCCTCTTGATACTCAAGCTCCTGTTGTTTTTTAAAGCCTGTCAGTGAAATGCATCAAAGCTCGACTCTCAACTCAAAGCATGGGGAGTCAAATGTAAATAAGCTCACCGGGAGCAAATTAAGTGGAGTGATTATATCCCAACTGCATTATTTTTACAACATGACTACAGATCCTTTTCTCCAGACAGAAATATATTACTAAGCCTCTGTACGTTCAACACAAATTGAGTGGCAGAGCAAACCTTTCTATTTTAAATGTTGTATTTTGCACTTTAAAATATTAATATTCCATTTAAGATCTGTGATTTTCTATGACACCACAGCAATACCAACCTGGAAGCTATGCATTTGGCGGCTTATTATCCATCTACCACACCAGGAAACAGAGTTCCACAGCAATTTAAAGTTAAATAACAGAAAATAGCATAAATGTACCCTGACAAAAGCAGATTTGTCTGTTATGTATCTCATGGACCATGCTACAAATGTTAATGTCGGATTAAAAAATATTTACATTTAGAAGTGAGAGAGTGATGTAGCATTATGTCATATCCAGTACACGCTAGAGAGCAAAACAGACCTTTCAAAGAAGTTGTTAAGAATGTGTCAATGGAAATATGGGCGGCATGTAGTCTAGGGGTTAAGACCGTTGGGCCAGTAACCAAAAGGTCGACAATGTGAAAAATCAGTTTATGTGCCCTTGAGCAAGGCACTTAACCCTAATTGTCTCTGTAAGTCGCTCTGGTCTGGATAAGAGGACTTTCTAAATGACTGAAATAACAAATATAGAGAATAACATCATAATGGCTCTGGGCCATGCCTAAGCTAGCCAACTACAGTGCATTCGGAAAGTATTCAGACCTCTTGACTTTTTTCACATTTTGTTATGTTACTCTAAAATTTGTTAAATTGTTTTCTTTCCTCATCATTCTATACACAATACCCAATAAAGACAAAGCAAAAACAGGTTTAGAATTTTTTGCAAATGTCTATATATATATATATATATATATATATATAAAAAATAAAAAAAAAACTTTAATGGGGCCTCCCGGGTTGTGCAGTGGTCTAAGGCACTGTATCGCAGTGCTAGCGCTGTGCCACCAGAGACTCTGGGTTCGAGCCCAGGCTCTGTCGCAGCCGGCCGTGACTGGGAGGTCCATGGGGCGACGTACAATTGGGCTAGTGTCGTCCGGGTTAGGCAGGGCTTGGCCGGTAGGGATATCCTTGTCTCATCGCGCACTAGCGACTCCTGACTCCAGACCTTTTACTCAGTACTTTCTTTAAGCACCTTTGGCAGTGATTGCAGCCTCAAGTCTTATTGGGTATGACGCTACAAGCTTGGCACACATGTATTTGGGGTGTTTCTCCCATTCTTCTCTGCAGATTCTCTCAAGTTCTGTCAGGCTGGATGGAGAGCGTTGAGGCACAGCTACAGTTGAAGTCGTAAGTTTACATACACCTTAGCCAAATACATTTAAACTCAGTGTCACAATTCTTGACATTTAATACTAGTAAAGAAATCCCTATCTTAAGTCAGTTAGGATCACCACTTTATTTTAAGAATGTGAAATTTCAGAATAATAGTAGAGAGAATTATTTATTTCAGCTTTTATTTATTTCATCACATTCTCAGTGGGCCACTAACATAAAGGCCTGATTGGTGGTGTGCTGCAGAGATGGTTGTCCCATCTCCACAAAGAAATTCTGGAGTTCTGTCAGTGACCAATTTGCAAACATTTCAAAAAACCTGTTTTCGCTTTGTCATTATGGGTTATTTTGTGTAGATGGATGAGAAACATCTTTTTGAATACATTTTAGAATAAGGCTGTAACGTAACAAAATGTGGAAAAAGTCAAGGGGTCTGAATACTTTCTGAATGCACTTTATGTCAACAAGTTTTAAAGTATCCAATCACAAGAAGGCATTAACCTCTGAATATCTTTTTGGAGCCAGGATTACTTCAAGAAGTGACTGATTCAATGTAATCAATCGGTTTATCATTATGGTCTCTACTCCTACAGTACAGCCTGCATTGTTTATCTCATTATACAGTACCTTACATATTGAGATTGATGTATTGATTGGGTAAAGTCAAGATGGCTAAGTCAATGTGTACATCCATACAGTGAGCCTATTCATTGACATATTTTAATACTAAAAATACAGTTTATCACTGACGGTGATGCAGAGCTATTTAAATGGTAATTCTCTGCTGAGGAGAGAGTATTTCAAAAGGAAAATCCCCATCCATTTGACAAACTGAAATTAGAGGACAGCTCTTCGAAACAATGACATTCAAGCACTGTGAAATTACGAGACAGGCAGTTAGGTTTATTTGGCAGACAGATCTCAGATGTTCACTTCACTGCATCTGCTAACTTGTTTTTACATTTCTAGTTAACCAGTGGTGTACATTAAGGCAAGCTGACTGATATGATTAATAGGTCATAGGGAAATGGGTCTGCAGATGCAGGAAGCAATTTACAAAAGTGCAGCAGGTTAGTGATTCCTTGTCTTTGGGAGGCTAGGACAGATGAAGGAAACATTTGTTTAGCGAGCTCAAAGCACTATTCATTTTCATTCAGGTTAATGAACACTATTTACCAGCTATGAGACTATGTAGTGGGGGTCTGTAAAAGGCCAAGGGGACTGACCATAGGAAATAGAAATACTCCCATGGGATGGAAGACATGAAACATACATGGCATTGCAAACGCCTTTACTGATCAAATTGATTCAAATGAGAAATATGACTCATTATACACAGTATTCATCTCTTAAATTCTAGAACAGTTCAAGCTATGCACGCTCTCCCCTCTTTTCTGCTTCATTCAGAAGTTTGAAGTTTTACTTTTGATTGGTGCAACTTTGACAACTGCCATACTAGAACACGCTGGAACCACAATTGACAGAGGCATTATCATGCAACACATATTAATAAATGCAATATTAAAAGAACGAAAGCATGGCCATTCCATTGCTAGGAGTAAGAATAAGGACATAGACAGAGACCTATAAAAACACTTGAGATGTACATGTACTGTAAGGTGGAGCAGGGGCTGCTACAATGTGTAAAAATTAGGTCCTATGGTCTTCCAAAGAATGATGTATGATGAACCAATCTAGTGGAGGCAGTGGATTTAACACCAGACAGTCTACAGATGTTTCTTTAACGCATCAGTTTGTTGCGGTTACAGAAAATTAGTCAAAAATCAAATAATTTCTAGTAAGATTGGTTGATTAGGTCAACTTGTGCTAAACAATCCATCTGATTACTAAAATCCCAAATTGTTAAAGGGATAGTGTGAGATTCTGGCAATTCTATTTCTCAGAGTCAGATGAACCATGGAAACCATTTTAATGTCTCTGCCTGCAGTATGAAGGAAGTTAGATGTATGCTAGCGGTACCAGTAGAGTTCGTCATTGCGCTAACGCTAGTTAGCATTGGCTCATGAAATTACCTCTAAGTTGTTCATATTGCACGCTGTCATAGAGAATAGTTGGAGTGAACTCCCTAAAGGAAAATGTACTCTTCGGTTCACGCCTAAGGTTTTTACACTTCAAGTTCATGGAATTGTTTGAGTTTCGAAGGTTTACTTCTTCCACTCTGTCTTCAGAGGTCTGGTCTTATGTAGCAACATTTAAGGGGTGTTTTTTGACATTGGATGAAAGTAGAGCCTCAAAGCTAGAAAATGATATATCATACACTACAGTTGAGGAACAATGAGAAAGTAATTCTGCTTTGAAAGTTGATAAACTTGTAACCTCACTTTTGAGAAAATGTCCCTTGAATGTTTTGGTACATTTACTGGAGAGCACTTCTTTGTCTAGATCCATTCAGCATCATTCACACTCTCTAAACCCTTAACCCCATCAATCTCTTTAAGGAGTCACATGTGAGGCCATGTACTAAACAACCAAAGATTTAAAGACTAAAGGCTGGTTTATACTACAGGTGCGTTTGTAAATTGAATCTAGAGTGCTAGCGTGTGCTCAAAGTGCGCTCTGGGCGATCATTAACTCTTAACGTTGTCAGATTGTCCGTTCATAAATTTCAGAGTGTTTTCACTCTTGGAGCGTTCAGGGCGCACATTGGACGCTCTGGCCAAGGAGTAAGGTTGATCCGAGCGTTCTGACCTAACAACAACAGTTAAGCACCAAAGCTAACAGGCTACGGTTGGCTAGCTTGCTAGCTACTTCCAGACACAAATGAGCTAACAGCTCACTCTGACCATTTTAGTCACCCTAGCAGAGCTGGTTAGGCTGTTATGTTATCCAGAGCATTGGTGACTGCAACTGTGTTGCTGGCAACAATTGAGTTACGTTTTTTTGCCAACGTTTACTGACACCGGCCATATTCAATGGGTGTTAAGCGTTAGTAAATTCGTCTGATATTCTTCACTCTGGCACACTCAGATGAGAGTGCTCTGAAATCGGAGTAGATAGCCAGAGCAACAGATGTCACAATGACATCATGAACATTCTATTGAAATGTTACTTGCATAGTGGAGTATTTTGTAAAGACATGTAGCTAGCTAACTAAACAATGAACTATAATCACAACTCATAACATTACTACCCTGCATGCATCTGCAGGTAGCTAACCAACCAGGTTCAATATTAGCTAGCTAACATTTGGCTATAACTAGCAATGCAAATGGCTTTGAGATATGAATAGTATGGGCGGCAGCGTAGCCTAGTGGTTAGAGAGTTGGACTAGTAACCGAAAGGTTGCAAATCCTCGAGCTGACAAGGTACAAATCTGTCGTTCTATCCCTGAACAAGGAAGTTAACCCACTGTTCCTAGGCCGTCATTGAAAATAATAATTTGTTCTTAAAACTGACTTGCCTAGTTAAATAAAGGTAAAAAATAAAATAAAATAACTATACAGATCATACAAGCAATGTTAGCTAGCTAGCTAATAGTACACTTGAACTTGAAATTAAAACAACTTTGATAAAATTAGAAAAGCGTAACATTTGAAAATGTAGCTAGCTAGACTATCTTATACATGGATGGATGCTTCTCCGTCTTTGTCACGGATGCCATGGTTGCCCTTAGTTTGAAGATGTAGAAAACACGTGTCTCCGGATTACAACAGCCTTCTGCATGTTCTGTTTTCGACTCCGTCTGCATATTTGCAATCAAACGGCAGCATTTCCCCCCCCCCACCTTAATAACCATCTTGTATGCTACCTGTAAATACAAATAAAATTGTTAAAATTACAGGCCTAGTTGGTTTAGCCACGGAAAAAGTTGGAAGCACGGAATTGTCTAGAATGTCATTGTATGCTGTAGTGCTAAGACTTCCCTTAACTGGAACTAATGGACCTAGCCTGAACTATGAACAGTCCCAGACCATTATTCCTCATCCACCAAACTTTACAGTTGGCACTATGCATTGGGGCAGGTAGCGTTCTCCTGACATCCACCAAACCCAGATTCGTCCGTCAGACTGCCAGATGGTGACGTGTGATTCATCACTCCAGAGAACGCATCTCCACTGTTCCAGAGTTCAATGGTGGTGAGCTTTACACCCCTCCAGCCGATGCTTGGCATTGCACATGGTGATCTTAGGCTTGTGTGCGGCTGCTCAGCTATGGAAACCATATTTCATGAAGCTCCTGACGAACAGTTATTGTGCTAATGTTGCTTCCAGAGGCACTTTGGAACTCGGTAGTGAGTGCTGCAAGCGAGGACAGGCGATTTTTACTCGCTACGCGATTCAGCACTCGACAGTCCCGGCAGTCCCGTATTCCTATATTTTTTACATATAGTGTAGCTAAATGTGGCTGGGGTAGTTAAAGCATTTATTTCACAACATATCAATTTAGACAAGTAAGTGTCACCTAATAATTATAAAATATTTATAAATTATGCAAGTAACCATCTCACTTTACTGTTTACACCTTCTGTATCCTGTGCATGTGACATCGATTTTATTTGATATAGTGTGTGTTTACCAGAGACGGTATTGTGAAGAGCATGACTTTCACCAAAGTCAGATTAGGATATAGGCCAATGACTAGATAGTGTATATTTAACTGGAATTTTTCCTTATTGTAGGCTACTGCTTTTAACACTTTTAGTCTTGAAATCTTTGGTTGTTTACTACACTACCTTACTCCGTTTAGCACATGGCCTCACATGTGAATCCTTAAAGAGATGGGTGGGGCTAAGGTTTAAGAGGGTGTGAACGATGCTGAATGGTTGTAGACAAAGAAGGGCTAGCTCTCAAGTAGGTGTACCAAAACATTCAAAGGCCATTTTCTCAAAAGTGGGGTTACAAGTTTAAAAGTAGAATTACTTTCCCATTGCTCGTCAACTGCAGTATATGATATGCCAGCTCTGAGTCTCTACCTTTATCCAATGTAAAAAACTATATTTCTAATTTTGCTACATTAGGACCAAATCTAGGTGGTGGCTCACATATTTTATTATAGCCCTACTTATGGGGTTGAGGCCTTGTTCTTATGCTCAGACTCAAGGAGATTCTGAAATGTGCTGGAAAATAAAGCTGCACAACGAAAGAAAATAAATTGTTTTTAATGAGACAGGCATGTGATTTAAACACATCTAGTATAATTCAAATTCATTTATTTTCGTAGCTCGGAATTCCGAGAGAGATTGTTGTGTCTCCGATACTGAAGGTGGATTTCTAATCTCTCTCTGTCACACTTCATTTAGCCTATTAATTAACAAATAATCTCAATAATAAGACTGGAAAGCAAATTAAGCATTTAGGTTGGTTCATTTAGGGGGTTTTGCCTGTCATCTACAGCCCTCAGTCATGCGAAGGAAGAAAACGTCTCAATAACTGTTCAACAAAATTATAAAACGCAACATGCATCAATTTCAAAGATTTTACTCAGTTACACATCATATAAGGAAATCAGTCAATTTAAATGAATAAATTAGGCTTGGGAATACAGATATGAATTTGTTGATCACTGATACCTTTAAAAAAAGGTAGGGGTGAGGATCAGAAAACCAGTCAGTATGTGGTGACCAGCATTTGCCTCACGCAGTGAGACACATCTCCTTCACATAGAGTTGATCAGGCTGTTGATTGTGGAATGTTGTCCCACTCCTTTTCATTGGCTGTGCGAAGTTGCTGGATATTGGCGTGAACTGGAACACGCTGTCGTACACCTCGATACAGAGCATCCTAAACATGCTCAATGGGTGAACTGTCTGGTGAGTATGCAGGCCATAGAAGAACTGGGCCATTTTCAGCTTCCAGAAATTGTGTACAGATCCTTGCGGCAAGGGGCCGTGCATTATCATGTTGAAACATGACGTGATGGCGGCAGATGAATGGCACGACAAATGGGCCAGAGGATCTCATCCAGGTATCTCTGTGCATTCAAATTGGCATCTATAAAATGCATTTGTGTTCGTTATGCCTGCCCATACCATAACCCCACTGCCACCTTGGGTCAGTCACTCTGTTCAAAACGTTGACATCTGGAAACCGCTAGCCTATATGACGTCATTCACGCTGTCTGCCATCTGGTCGGTACAGTTGAAACCAGCATTAATCTGTGAAGAGCACCCTTCTCCAGCGTACCAGTGAGCATTTGCCCTCTGTCGGTCACAACGCCAAACTGCAGTCAGGTCAAGATCCTGATGAGGATGACGAGCATGCAGATGAGCTTCCCTGAGATGGTTTCTGACAGTTTGTGCAGAAATTCTTTGGTTGTGCATACTCACATTTTCATCAGCTTTCCGGGTTGTCATGGTTCCACCTGTCACCCAGAGACATTAACGACACTCAGGTGTGTCCAATTCACTCATTCTGATTTCCCTGTTAATTAAAAGCTGTGTTTTCTGTTGTCCTTTGCAGAAGCTTGAATTGTATACTGTGTGTGGCTGTGTCCTGAGTGGGTTAACTTAATTTTTTTAAATGTATTTTTTTATTTTTTTTAATTGCGGGGGAAGACTTTGTTTTGTTTTTTTCCCCCAAGTGTACAGTGATCCTGTGGCTACCGTTTCTCAGTAAAGTATAATGTTTATCCTTAACCACTGATTCCTTGTCTGATCTCTTCTCTGCACCTGGGTCCAACCTTACACTTCCTTTAAAACGAGATCTGTAGTATTGTGTTGTGTGACAAAATAGCACATTTTAGAGTGGCCTTTTATTGTCCCTAGCAAAAGGTGCACCTGTGTAAATATGATGCTGTTTAATCAGATTCTTGAAATGCCAAACCTGTCAGGTGGATGAATTATCTTGGCAAAGGAGAAATGCTCACTAACAGGGATGTAAACAAATTTGTGCACAACATGGTAGAGAAATTGTCACGTTCTGACCTTAGTTCTGTTGTTATGGCTTTGTTTTAGTATGGTCAGGGCATGAGTTGAATGGGTTGTCTATGTTTTGGGATTTCTGTGTTTGGCCTGGTATGGTTCTCAATCAGAGGCAGCTGTCAATAGTTGTCCCTGATTGAGAACCATACTTAGGTAGCCTGGTTTCACTTTTGAGTTGTGGGTGATTGTTTCCTGTGTCTGTACCATACGGCACTGTTTTGATTTTCGTTTGTTCATTCACATTGTTATTTTGTATTATTGTAGTGTTCAGTTTTCTATATTAAAATGGACACTTACCACGCTGCACATTGGTCCGACCTCTCTTACACCTCGTTAGAAGAAGAGGAGAGTCGTTACAGAATCACCCACCAAAAAAGGACCAAGCAGCGTGGTAAAGGGCAGCAGCAGAGATCTCCAGACTCCTGGACATGGGAGGAGACCCTGGATGGCAAGGGACCCTGGGTACAGCCTGGAGAGTATCGCCGCCCCAAGGCAAGGCTGGAGGCAGCAAAAGCCGAAAGGCGGTGGTATGAGGCGGCAGCGCGGTTGGAAGCCCGAGAGGCAGCCCCAAAAATGTCTTGGGGGGGGAGCCACACGGGGAGTGTGGCGAAGTCAGGTAGGAGACCCGCGCCAACCCCCCCGTGCTTACCGTGGAAAGAGAGGGACTGGGCAGGCACCGTATTATGCCATGAGGCGAACAGTGTCCACGGTGCGCAGGCATAGCCCGGTGCGGTACATAGCAGCGCCTCGTATTGGCCCAGTTGCCATGAAGCCGGCTCAGCGCATCTGGTCTCCATTGCGTCTCCTCGGGCCGGGGTACATGGCACCAGCCCTAAGCATGATGTCCCCGGTTCGCCAGCACAGCCCAGTGAGGGCTATTCCACCTCGCTGCACTGGCCTGGCTACGGGAAGCATTCAGCCAGGTAGGGTTGGGCAGGCTCGGTGCTTGAGACCTCCAGTGCGCCTTCACGGTCCGGTCTATCCGGTGCCATCTCCACGCACCAGCCCTCCGGCGGCAGCCCCCCGCACCAGGCTGTTGCTCAGTCTCCTCCCTACAGGTGCTCCTGCCTGTCCCGAGCTGCCAGGTGCTCCCGCCTGTCCCGAGCTGCCAGGTGCTCCCGCCTGTCCCGAGCTGCCAGGTGCTCCCGCCTGTCCCGAGCTGCCAGGTGCTCCCGCCTGTCCCGAGCTGCCAGAGTCTCCCGCCTGTCCCGAGCTGCCAGGTGCTCCCGCCTGTCCCGAGCTGCCAGGTGCTCCCGCCTGTCCCGAGCTGCCAGAGTCTCCCACCTGTCCCGAGCTGCCAGAGTCTCCCGCCTGTCCCGAGCTGCCAGAGTCTCCCGCCTGTCCGGTGCTGCCGGAATCTCTCGTCCATTCGGGACCCGTGGCTTGGGGGGGGGGTACTGTCATGTTCTGACCTTAGTTCTGTTATGTCTTTGTTTTAGTATGGTCAGGGCGTGAGTTGGGTGGGTTGTCTGTTCCTTTTTCTATGCTTTGGGATTTCTGTGTTTGGCCTGGTATGGTTCTCAGAGGCAGCTGTCAATAGTTGTCCCTGATTGAAAACCATACTTAGGTAGCCTGGTTTCACTTTTGAGTTGTGGGTGATTGTTTCCTGTATCTGTGTTTGTACCATACGGGACTGTTTCGATTTTCGTTTGTTCATTCACGTTGTTATTTTGTATTTTTGTAGTGTTCAGTTTTCTATATTAAAATGGACCCTTACCACGCTGCACATTGGTCCGACCACTCTTACTCCTCGTCAGAAGAAGAGGAGAGTCGTTACAGAAATAAGGTTTTTGGTTTTTGTGTATGGAACACTTTGAGATCTTTTATTTCAGCTCATGAAACATGGGACCAACAGTTACCATGTTGCATTTATATTTTTGTTTAGTGTAAATGTAGGTGTGCAGACCAATGTCTCATTAATCCACAAGACAATAGCTCACCATGCATTTTCAAAACAGTATTGCTCTACATCCACAGGCTTTGGGGTATGACTTCAATTAAAGGAACATGGAAAAAAAGCCACATTTAGAATAGGCAGAATGTGTTGGCCTGACTAACATCTTGAATAATCCAGGTAAATTCAAGTTATTGATGATTGAACCATTTAATGAACAACAAAGTTCAAAATGGAATCATTCTTCATGCCTATACAGCCTAAGTGTGCTACAGAATCCCACCATCCCTTGTCAAAGCCAAAAGAGCTAACTTGACAAGTGTATGTGTGTGGTCAGGTCTAAGCAAACATCAATACCCTGCCTATGGGCTTTGGTAAGATTCTGGCAGGAGAAGGCCATGTTGAATGTTTCTCCAAACATGACAGAGTAATGTAGCCAATCTCAGAGATATTTCTATCTCCAGTTCCTTAGCTACAGTACCAAATACAACATGCCTTACCATTAAATGCTTACTTACAAGCCCTTAACCAACAATGCACTTAAAAAATAAATTCTGGAAACATTTACTAAAAAAAGTAAAGTAAAAAGTAACAATTAAATAGCAATATTGAGACCATATGTGACCTGTTTCAAGAAACTAGGGGTATGCCGCATGTCACAACTTCACAGGAGAGCCCTTCTGGAACATGTGAACTTTCATGTGCCTTAATAACAAACCTGTATGCCATCTGTAAATATGAATACAATTGTTAAATTACGAGCCTTGTTGGTTAAGCCACAGAAAAGTGAGCAACCTTCCCACTAGCCATGATTGCTGAGATAATGAGTGGGCTGCACATGCCGAGAGAGGAATTTGGATTGGTCTGCCACATAGAAGGCGTCTGTCTATTCAAGCTGGTTAGTCTGTGTTGGTAATCCTGTCGAAATGTGGCTTTTAAAAAAAAGTGTTGCCATCCACTTTCTGGAGGATCGAGTTTTGAAAATCTGTGGAATTAGAGTATGATAGCCAAAGAGATGCAGAAAACACCGGTCTCCGGATTACATCTTCAAACTAAGGGCAACCGTGGCATGGCATCCGTGACAGGGAGACTCGTCCATCATGCATGATAATGTATAAAGGTAAGAGTCTAGTGTTAGCTAGCTATATTTTCATATATTACACGTTTCTAAGCTAGCTAACGTTGAACCTGGTTGGTTACCTCACAGAATATTCATGCAGGGTAGTAACAACATGATTTGGTACCATGTTCATTGTGGTTTAACTGGATAATGTTAGCTGGCTGGCTCGTTAGCTAACGTTATGTGACGTGTGTGATCTTAAACATTGTTTACCTAGTTAGCTTCAAGTCTTAACCTAAAGATTACAAAACCCGTTGAATATGGCCGGTGTCAGTAAACGTCAGCAAAAAAACATAATGACATTTTCAATTTCTCAAAAGTGAGTTTACACGTTTATCAACTTTCAAAACAGAATTACTTTCACATTGTTGCTCAATTGCAGTGTATGATATACCATTTTGTATCTCTGAGTCTCTACTTTTATCCAATGTAAAAAACACCATTTCACATTTTGCTACATAAGACCGAATCCAGGTGGTGAGTCACATATACAGGGGGTACTGGTACCAAATCAATGTGGTTAGTTGAGGTCATTTCTACATGAAAGTAGGGGTAAAGTGACTCTGCATAGATGATAAAGAGTGAGTAGCAACAGTGTAAAAACAAATAGTCCTGAGCTACAGTAGCCCTGGCAGCAGCAGGGAAGAGAGACCTCTCCATCTCCATTCCTTTTTCATCATCAGACATTTCTATTTTCTATTCCAGGAGGGCCTCCTTAGTGCGTCGGGCCAGGGACCGGTGACAAAGCTGGGAATCAATGGACAGGGGCTTCCTTTCTCTCTGTAAATGCCAGATCACCACGGCTGAGCCAGAGAGGCTATTGTGTATTGAGTGGGCAGGCACTATTTACAGTCAGACTGAAAAAAACATGAAATGTGGAAATGGAGAATAGAGAAGGCTCTTACGAGGCTGGGGGACAATTATTCAAAGGCTTGTCAAAACGACTAACCACTACATGCAGCAAATGTGTTTGCGCATATGCTGTATGAGTTGCATTGTGGTCTATTACTGATTACCCATAGGAAATCCAAGTTATTACACCCCTGCATTTCTCCCTGTTCTTTGTTTTCCAAACCATTGATCCCCACTGTGAAATATATCCAAAGATACAGCCAATTCCACTGCAAGGTAAGATACCATCATGGCTTTTGTTATTTGAAACCTTGACTGTTTTGAACAGACTCATCTCTGGTGGCTCTAATTATTTATGCATGCTCTTTCTTTTGTTTACATATGGATGG
The DNA here is from genome assembly GCF_013265735.2 of Oncorhynchus mykiss. Taxonomy (NCBI): domain Eukaryota; kingdom Metazoa; phylum Chordata; class Actinopteri; order Salmoniformes; family Salmonidae; genus Oncorhynchus; species Oncorhynchus mykiss. The sequence continues at coordinate 8,349,470 of NC_048588.1, read as the reverse complement.
GCTCCCGAGTGGCACAGCGGTCTAAAAGCACTGCATCTCAGTGCTAGAGGCCTCCTTACAGTTCCTGGTTTGATTCCAGGCTGTTTCACATCCGGCCGTGATTGGGAGTCCCATAGTGCGGTGCAAAACTGGCCCAGCATCGTCTGGGTTTGGCCGGGGTAGGCCATTTTATAAATAAGAATTTGTTCTTAACTGACTTGCCTAGTTAAAAAAAAAAAATCATATACATTAAGTATATATATATATATATTTTTTTTATGCACTTGGATAAACTCCTGAGGCTCAAAAAGTAGGCCAATCTACCGATTCACGCCGCATGACTTGTTTGGTTCAATCTACGTTAGATAAACAACCTTATCCATTAGTCCATGTAAAATCCATTTATCTATTTAACCTTTATTTAAATAGGCAAGTCAGAACAAATTCAAGTGAAATAACAAAATGCATCGAATACAACAGGTGTAGATCCTACAGTGAAATGCTTACTTGCAAGCCCTTAACCAACAATACAGTAAAAAAAATTAAATAAAAAAATTTAATGAACAAATAATTAAAGAACAGCAGTAAAATAACAATAGCAAGGCTATATAAGGGGCGGCAGGGTAGCCTAGTGATTAGAGCATTGGACTAGTAACCGGAAGGATGCAAGTTCAAACCCCCGAGCTGCCCCTGAACACTGAGCTGTAGTCAATGAATAACATTCTCACATAAGTGTTCCTTTTGTCCAGGTGGGAAAGGGCAGTGTGGAGTGCAAGAGAGATTGCATCACCTGTGGATCTGTAAGGGCGGAATGAAAATTGGAGTGGTTCTAGGGTTTCTGGGATAATGGTGTTGATGTAAGCCATGACCAATCTTTCAAAACACTTCATGGTTACAGACGTGAGTGCTACGGGTTGGTAGTCATTTAGGCAGGTTACCTTAGTCCCTGTGCCCAAGAACACTATGGTGGTCTGCTTAAAACATGTTGGTATTACAGACTCAAACAGGGAGAGATTGAAAATGTCAGTGAAGACACTTGCCAGGTGGTCAGTGCATGCTCGGAGTATACGTCCTGGTTATTCGTCTGGCCCTGCGGCCTTGTGAATGTTGACCTGTTTAAAAGGTCTTTCTCACATTGGCTGCGGAGAGCGTGATCACACAGTCGTCCGTAACGGCTGATGCTCTCATGCATGTTTCAGTGTTACTTGCATAGAAGTAATTTAGCTAGTCTGGCAGGCTCATGTTACTGGGCAGCTCTTGCCTGTGCTTTCCATTGTAGTCTGTAATAGTTTGCAAGCCTTGAAACATCCAACGAGTGTCGGAGCCGGTGTAGTATGATTCGATCTAGGTCCTGTATTGATGTTTTTCTCTACTCTTTTGCTCAGTGCAGATGTTAACTGTAATCCATGGCTTCTGGTTGGGGTATGTACGTACAATCATTGTGGTGTGACGACCCTCCCACTCTGTCTGCCGTATTCTTTCTCTTTGCTCTTGCTTTCCTTATTAGGATCTCGGCGGGCAGAGCTGGGAGGGTTGTCAGCGACATGGGACACACCTGGGTCCGGGTGTGTCCCTGGATAAATACACCTTTTCCCCATTCATTGAGGAAAACCTCTCCATGCAGACACAGTTATAGATGTTTTCTTTGTAGCATTTTTGTGGCCGTTTCTTTGCTTTGGCACCTTTCAACACCCCTCATTATCACATTTATGCACACAAACACTGCTGATTACTGATAACACACACAATTGATAATTGGATTTAGTTTACTTCAGTTAATAAATATATTTTGTTATTCCTTATCTCCACGTTGTCTCCCTTTTGGTTACAGACTTTGAGCTGGTTCGTGACAGTGGGGACGATGTCATCGATGCACTTATTGATGAAGCCAGTGACTGATCTGGTGTACTCCTCAATGCCATCGGAAGAATCACGGAAAATATTCCAGTCTGTGCTAGCAAAACAGTCCTGTAGCTTAGCATTTGCTTCATCTGACCACTTTTTATTGACTGAGTCACTGGTGCTTCCTGCTTTAATTTTTGTTTGTAAGCAGGAGGATAGAATTATCGTCAAATTTGCCAAATGGAGGGTGAGGGAGAGCTTTGTATGCGTCTGTGTGTATAGTAAAGTTGGTTGAGAGTTGTTTTCCTCTGGGTTCACATTTAACTTGCTGGTGGAAATTTGGTAAAACGGATTTAAGTTTCACTGCATTAAAGTCTCCGGCCACTAGGAGCGCCGCATCTGGATTAGTGCTTTCCTGTTTGCTTATGGTGGTATACAGCTCATTGAGTGCTGTCTTAGTGCCAGCATCGGTCTGTGGTGGTATGTAGACAGCTACAAAATATACAGATGAAAACTCTATAGGGAGATAGTGTGGTCTATAGCTTATCATAAGATACTCTACTTCAGGTGAGAAAAACCTTGACTTCCTTAGATATTGTGCTCCAGCTGTTTACAAATATACACTGCTCAAAAAAATAAATTGAACACTTAAACACAATGTAACTCCAAGTCAATTACATTTCTGTGAAATCAAACTGTCAACTTAGGAAGCAACACCGATTGACAATAAATTTCACATGCTGTTGTGCAAATGGAATAGACAACAGGTGGAAATTATAGGCAATTAGCAAGACACCCCCAATAAAGGAGTGGTTCTGCAGGTGGTGACCACAGACCACTTCTCAGTTCCTATGCTTCCTGGCTGATGTTTTGGTCACTTTTGAATGCTGGCGGTGCTTTCACTCTAGTGGTAGCATCAGACGGAGTCTACAACCCACACAAGTGGCTCAGGTAGTGCAGCTCATCCAGGATGGCACATCAATGCGAGCTGTGGCAAGAAGGTTTGCTGTGTCTGTCAGCGTAATGTCCAGAGCATGGAGGCGCTACCAGGAGACAGGCCAGTACATCAGGAGACGTGGAGGAGGCCGTAGGAGGGCAACAACCCAGCAGCAGGACCGCTACCTCCGCCTTTGTGCAAGGAGGAGCACTGCCAGAGCCCTGCAAAATGACCTCCAGCAGGCCACAAACGTGCATGTGTCTGCTCAAACAGTCAGAAAACAGACTCCATGAGGGTGGTATGAGGGCCCGACGTCCACAGGTGGGGGTTGTGCTTACAGCCAAACACCGTGCAGGACGTTTGGCAAATTCGCCACTGGCGCCCTGTGCTCTTCACAGATGAAAGCAGGTTCACACTGAACACGTGACAAACGTGACAGGAGAACGTTCTGCTGCCTGCAACATCCTCCAGCATGACCAGTTTGGCGGTGGGTCAGTCATGGCGTGGGATGGAATTTCTTTGGGGGGCCGCACAGCCCTCCATGTGCTCGCCAGAGGTAGCCTGACTGCCATTAGGTACCGAGATTGAGATCCTCAGACCTCGTGAGACCATATGCTGGTGCGGTTGGCCCTGGGTTCCTCCTAATGCAAGACCTCATGTGGCTGGAGTGTGTCAGCAGTTCCTGCAAGAGGAAGGCATTGATGCTATGGACTGGCCCGCCCGTTCCCCAGACCTGAATCCAATTGAGCACATCTGGGACATCATGTCTCGCTCCACCAACGCCACCTTGCACCACAGACTGTCCAGGAGTTGGCGGATGCTTTAGTCCAGGTCTCGGAGGAGATCCCTCAGGAGACCATCCGCCACCTCATCAGGAGCATGCCCAGGCGTTGTAGGGAGGTCATACAGGCACGTGGAGGCCACACACACTACTGAGCCTCATTTGGACTTGTTTTAAGGACATTACATCAAAGTTGGATCAGCCTGTAGTGTGGTTTTCCACACATTTTGAGTGTGACTCCAAATCCAGACCTCCATGGGTTGATAAATTTCCATTGATAATTTGTGTGAGATTTTGTTGTCAGCACATTCAACTATGTAAAGAAAAAAAGTATTTAATAAGAATATTTCATTCATTCAGATCTAGGATGTGTTATTTTAGTGTTCCCTTTATTTTTTTGAGCAGTGTACATAGACCGCCACCCCTTGTCTTACTTGAGGCTGCTTTTCTATCCTGCTGAGTGTTAAACCCACCAATTGTATGTTATTCATGACGTCGTTCAGCCACATCTCACAGTTTAATGTCCTGTTCTTGGTGAGTAATCGCTGTTCTGATGTCCAAAAGTTTTTTTTTGGTCATAAGAGATGGTAGCAGCAACATTATGTACAAAATAAGTTTAAAAAATAAGTTAAACACAAAAATAAAAACTAACAGTTGGTTAGGAGCACATAAAACGTCAGCCATCCTCTCCGGCGCCATTCTACCCACTGTACAGTGAATTCTTATCTACAGTGACGGCCTACCCTGGCCAAACATTCCCCTAACCCGGATGATGCTGGATCAATTGTGAGTCACCCTATGGGACTCCCAATCACGGCCAATTGTGATACAGCCTGGAATCGAACAAGGATCTGTAGTGATGCCTCTAGCACTGAGATTAAGTGCCTTAGACCGCTGCACCACTCGGAAAGGCTCCAGACATGCAGCCATTCTGCATGTTTGCCTACAAAGAACTCACGCTTAATAAACAATGAGAGAAGTGGAGCAACAGATAGTAGACAACTCAACCGGAGGTTATACTGACCAAAGAAAGAAAAAAGACATGCATCTGGTAACTAACAGGAGCAAAATAACTAAGTCTATGGTAACGCCTAGCATGCTAGTAGATACCATAGACTTCCAGTCATTGCGCTAACGCTAGTTACCATTGGCTTGCGAAACTACCTTTAACTTACTGGATGCAGAGACATAAAAATGGTATCCATGAGTTCATCTGTCTTTCGGGAAGTAAATAAAGGGCTTCATTGCCTAAATCCCAAAGTTGAATGAAAAAAAAAATAGACCTGAATCCCCTTACATACACTGGAGAGTAGTTGTAAAGCATGTGTCAAACTCATTCCATGGAGGGCCGAGTGTATGCAGGTTTTCGCTCCACCCTTGTACTTGATTGATGAATTAAGATCCTTAATATTTAGTGAACTCCCCTCACCTGGTTGTCTAGTTTGACACCCCTGTCCTAAAGCATTTTATGGGTTTAAGCAAGGTCAAGTTATATCTTTAAGACTAATAGCTCTGAATAGACAGATTCATACTAACACAGATAGTAGCCAGAATATCTACACTCAGTGTATTAGGTACACCCATCTAGCACCGGGTCGGACTCCCCTTCGCCTCCAGAACAGCTTGCATTTTTCGAGCTTGGATTCTACAAGGTGTGGCATTCAAACTTTGCTCAATTGGGTTCAAGGGACTAAACGTGCACCAGGAAAACGTGCACCATTTACCACACCATCACTCACTACCAGTGTGTACCGTTGACACCAAGCAGGATGGGGCCACCGACTCATGCTGCTTAAGCCAAATCCTGACTCTGCCATCAGCATGACGCAACATGAACTGGGATTCGTCGGACCTGGCAATGTTTCTCCACTCAATTGTCCAGTGTTGGTGATCACATGCCCACTGGAGCCGCTTCTTTTTAGCTGATAGGAATGGAACCTGGTGTGGTCATCCGCTCCGATAGGCCATCCGTGACATGGACCGACGAGTTGTGTGTTCCGAGATGCCATTCTGCACACCACTGTTGTACTGCACTGTTATTTGCCTGTTTGTGTCCCAGATGTTAGCTTATTCTTGTCATTCTCCTTCGATCTCTCTCATCAATTAACTGTTTTCTTCCACAGGACTGCCGCCGACTGGATGTTTGTTTTATTCTCTGTAAACCCTAGACACTTGTGTGTGAAAAGCCCAGGAGGCTGGACATTGAGATACTGGATCGGTGCGCCTGGCACTGACATTCATATCACGCTGAAAGTCACCGGTCTGCCTGCCACAGCCACATGACTCACAGTCCGTAGGAGCGAACCATTTTCGTGAACAGGGTGGTGTACCTAATACTGGCCAATGAGTGTACAACGAAGTAAATCTATAAGTTCATAGTGTCTGGTAGTTTATGATGTCATGTCCTGACCTTAGTTCCATTTATGTCTCTGTTTTAGTTTGGTCAGGGCGTGAGTTGGGGTGGGCATTGTTGTGTATTCTAGGTTTTGTATTTCTGTGTTTGGCCTGGTATGGTTTCCAATCAGAGGCAGCTGTCGATCGTTGTCTCTGATTGAGAACCATATTTAGGCAGCCTGTTTTCCCACTATGGGTTGTGGGTAGTTATTTTCTGTTTAGTGTTTTTGTTGCACCTTACAGAACTGTTTAGTTTTTGTTGTGTTTTCTCCTTTGTTATTTTCGTGTTCGGTTTAATAAATAACACTTACCACGCTGCGCATTGGTCCGATCCATCCTATTCCTCATCAGAAGAGGAAGACAATCGTTACAGATGATAAACAAATTCATTACAATTATATTGTGTACAGTATATTGGATAGAGGGTTTTACTGTAACTGTAGATTCCTCTAGATCGGTTATCCAACCCACAGAACGAGTCTCATTAAATCAGATCCACCTTTACAAGGTTGGAATAATTACTGTAAACAGAGGAAGAGCAGCATGGTTACCTCTTATTAATGCAGATGTTAAAACACACTCCCCTGCTCGCTTTCATTGACATAGATATTCTCGATTGTCTCTGCCAGCCCTCCTGAGGAATCTTCCTTGGTATTTGCTACCAATGCTCCAAGAAAAATAATCACTTCTCTGCAGTATATCAAGCATGCTTCAATGACGCACAACAAACGCTACAATGATTGCTTACCTCGCCACAGTATATGTCTTAACTATTTGTCTGGAAGAATTTGAAAAAGGATAAGAGCGTCTGCTAAATGACTAAAATGTAAACTAGAAAACGGTGTACAGGAATGTCATTAATGCAACACAGTACATGGTTCATTGGTGTTCTGGTTATGCTGGGTGGCAGTCAGAATCCCTCTTTATCTTCCTGACATTATTATTATTTGAAAATGCAGTCCTAGTTAATAAGGTTAGGAGGCATGCTGCTCAGTCTGAGTTGACATATATCATAAAGAATGGCAAAAACTCCTCAAATGCATCCCAGTAGAGAGTAGATTTGAAAGATGAAATCATAAAATGTATGATGTGATTTATATAACCTGTCTGCCTGTGATCATGGTTGCCCTGACATTACTATCTACATTGACGCCCTCGGGGCATTATGAGATTAATGACCACATTATTGGCATTCATTTTGACACTACTCTCTATAAACCATTTTGACATTTAGTGGAGCACAAGACCCTGTGAATCCCTACATTTCTAGACCAAGACATTCATCAGCAATAAAGATTAAAGGACACACCCCAAACATTTAGGAACAGGGTAATCTGGGGTAAGCTCTGCAATTGTTGTGACAAATACAACCGCCAGCTTGACAGGATTTCAAAAGGAATCAACACCTGCGCTGGTAAAGATGTTCTTCTGCGTGTTTCCTGACTGACTTGGGTCATGGGACCAAAGACAACATGGCTTACATGGCTGCTCAACTAGAAATGAGGCCCGCTCAGTCACCCATGGAGCCCGAGTTTGGCAGCGCACATGTTTGTACGGAGTTGCTGAGCAAGACGGCGTTCGCCCAGGATGTGTTCATCAGGGAGCCTGGGAAGTGTGTAGTTCATGATTTGGACAAAAGGCAAGGGGACAGAGCCCTTACATAAAGCTCTGTGGCCGAGAACATAACGTTGTACAATTTTCTTTCGTAATAATTATTGATTACACACTCCCATAGCCAGGACGGCTGGCTAACAGGTTGACTTGTATTTCAGAAGAGTAAATTAAAAGGCTCACAAAAGGAAGCCGCCTCATCCAGAACATGGAGCCAAACAAATCTGTTATGTTAATGTGATTCTGTCGCTGATGTCCCAAAAGTGAAAGACTTTTGCAGATGTGTTGACACCACAATCAGTTCGGCAATTAAAGACTAAATTATCGCTGATTTATGCATGCATGTTTGGGGACCCTATTAAAAGTGTTGGTGAATAAATAAGCAACTTCACCAATTCTATTAAATGCAGGCTCATTGATTGCAGAGAGGAGAGATTGGTCATTTGATAACAGTCCTGGATGTGGACCAACACACTAGCCTACAGCATTTTAAAAAATTCTCTATTAGATTGAGAAATTTGGTGTTTCCTGGGACCCAAGCTTATAAAAACATGCAACTATACGTACATATCATTCCCATTATGACTAAAACAAATGTAACATAGACAAACAAATAAATAACAATGAAATTAAATACCCATATAAATAGCACTGCATGCTAATTTTTCCCTATTAAAAAAAATACTCACTGTGTCTGTCTAGGTTGGAACTGCTGCAATAAATAATTTTCATTCTGAACTGGAATAAACTGATTGATCACATCACACAGATGTATAACAGAACACACACAGGCTCAGGTTTTTAATAGTGCAACCCTAAGTAACAGTACAGATACAAAATGATCAGGCCTACTGTACATCTTTATGGAGAAATGATTGTTTAAAAAAAGTATAGTTTGGAACTGTTGCTGTTTTTATTCTGAACTGGAAGAAACTAAATCACATAACAGATTTAGACCAGAAAAACAGACACACACACACACTCTTAATGAGAGGTGTGTGGCTTGTTGTAATTTTCAACAAGCAGGTCTATTCTGGGCTTAGTTTTTGACAGTGCAACATTGAGGTCATGCTCAGCATTGAGACTGTTTCTGTACTTGTTTTTTTCAGTATGGCGGAGTTGAAAACCCTGGTTCATTGGTATGTGATGGGAAACTGGATCAGAACATTCCTGCTTTCTCAGCCAGGCTGAGCTTCCTGCTGAGCTACAGCTTCCTGCTGTAGATGAGCAAGGCAGAACTGTGTGATTGTGTTTGCCTCGAAAAGCATCTTGCTGCCATTGCTTGCTTGCAGTGTCTGGCAGACTTAGTCCTAGATCTGATGACATTGCTTGAAAGGGATACCTCACCCATTGAAGTTGTTGAGATCCCCGTGGGTTAGGGAAGTACCGGTCAGAGTTCTGCTGCAGGCTGGCCATGTGCTCAGCCGTGTCCATCTTCACACGGGTGAATCTATCTGCTCCAGGTGAGCTGACAGAAGAGGGAACATGCCATATGCATATCTTCAAGCTCCAAAATGGTTGATTCCTTGCCCTGGAGGCTTGTGTTTAGCTCATTGAGCTTTCAGAAAATGTCCGCCAGCCTAGCCAGCCACAGTTTGTCACGGAAGAGGTTTGCAAGGTCGCCGTCCTTTCTCCAGATATTCCAGAACCTCCTCTCTCACTTCCCACAGAGTCTTCACGACACTCCCCTAGACAACCACCTAACCTCACAACGAAAGAGCACGTGCTCATGGTCTGCTCCCATCACCCTGCAGATTCACCAACTTTACGACAGCCCCTAGGTTAGGTTGTAATGCTCTTGTGGCCAAAGAATCCCTGTGCAGTATACAATATGTCAGCTTCACATTGGGCACCACTTTGCAGACATGAGCTATGAATCCAGAGTTGCACCCAGTCATGCATCTTGCACCATCAGTGCAAATCCCAACACAATTTTCCCTGTCAAGTTGCAAGTCTTTCAGATGATTGTCAACCACCCTGAACATGTCCTCTACCCTCGTTGTTGCTTGTAAATGGTGACAGGAAATAAATTCCCCCTGGATATCATCATAAAATACATATCTTGTATATACCATCAACTGTAGAATTCCAACCATCAACTGACTGATCTAATTTGAAGAGACTTTCTTGTGCTGTTTCTTTTCTATCACAGATTGTTTCTTGCATGTCAACTTTTTACCTGTCAAAAGTTTGAACACACCTACGCAAGTGTTTTTATTCTGACTATTTTCTAAATTGTCAAATAATAGTGAAGACATCAACACTATGAAATAACACATGGAACCATGTAGTAACCAAAAAAAAAGTGTTAAACAAGTCTAAATATATTTGAGATAAATCAAAATAGCCCCCTTTTGCCTTGACAGCTTTGCACATTTTGATATACTGTAGCAGCCTTGTATGTAGGCCTACAAGGCAATTTTGTCACGGACAATCTTGTTAATCTCATCGTATCCTATCTTCTCAATATTAGCAATATTGATAGAATAAATCCAGTGATTTCATTTTTATTTTAAACACACCAGTGGACTGTGCATTGGGATCATCAATATGCTTCAGTGCTGGACTCAAAGCAGACCATGTGATGTATGAGCATAACTCTCATTTCCAAAGTGAAAGTCCACTGCCTGGTAATTTATGTGCCTACAAAATTAGACAACTCTAGTGCCCGGTTCTGAGTTGCAATAGCAAATTTATCTCTGCAGCTTATCTCAAATGATAGATGAATGCATGCCTTCAGGCTCGCAATCAAGTTGTCCCTCATTTGTCAAGGTTTTTCTCCTGTACTCTTGTCTTTTGTAAGCCAACTTGTTGAAAGGAGAGTAGAAATGAGAAATCCTCCTGGTAATTAGTTAGCATAGAAATGGATCGAGATGGATGGGGAGAGAAAGTGTTTTGTAGAGGACTCTTTTGGATGTGTGCCATTGAAATAATCGTTGAGCGTCTCCATGTATAGATCGAACGGCCCTTGCCAGTTGCCATACAAAGATTATCTGGAGACAAAACAGAGAAATTAACCCAGCGCGCTGTAACGATTTACTACTTTTCAATTCACTTCCTCTTGTAATGAGATCATGTTGGAAAAAAAACCTACGTTTTTCCTCAATGGTTTTAGGATTACACAAATTAAAGTGCACTCAGGGACATTTGTTTATAATACACCAGCGACAAAAATATAATTGGATTATAAATGGTGGAATGTCATTTTTTTGTGTATTTTTTGCTTATCTCACGAAATTGTTTTCAATGTTTGTGGGATGACATGAAGTTAATCTTGGCAACAGAGGAGAACATGGTTTGAGACACTTTAAGTTCTTCACCGTCCATAGACAACGGTGTCATGGTCACTCATCCTACAAGACGTACACTTGCACAACAAATCAAGGAAATCCGTTTATCCAGATAAATGTTGCCATCCACCCACTGTTTTATGCAAATCAACCTTTTCCAAAGGAATGTTAATGACAAAGTAATTGTAATGAAGGGACAGAAAGAATCAAATGCTCAAATAGAAGACAATAACGTATTACAAAAAGATATTTGATTAAAAAAAAAACTATAAGAACATTGATCATCCTCGTCGCAAAGTGCTCATTATCAGAGCACAAAAATAATAACATTTAAAAATTAAAAGTTAATCTTATTGTTCTTTTTAAGATTCAATTATACAGTGGATAAAAAAAATACTGCTGTGGTGCTGCAAGACTAACACACATTATAACCTGGGGGATTAGAGCCCTGAATGCTGATTGGATGACAGCCATGGTATATCAGACCGTATACCACGGGTATGACACTGTTTTTACTGCTCTAATTACGTCGATAACCAGTGAATAATAGCAATAAGGCACCTCTGGGGTTTGTGGTATATGGCCAATATACCACGAAGTGATGCGTCGTGCCTAAGAACAGCCCTTAGCCGTGGTATATTGGCCATATACACACACACACACACACCCCCACCCCGTGCCTTATTGCTTAAGTATATCATAGGAGGTACAGAAATGTCATTGCCTAAATCACAATGGACAAAAAGTACATGTTAATTATATCATTGCACTAGTCGGGGAGACAGTGCTCTGATTACTATGCCAGTGAGAGAGAGCTACAGAAGCTAATCAAGTCTCATAATCTCCTTGGATTCCCTTACAGTTGGTGCTAATCTAAAACAGTATATTCTGAACATCATACAAAAACACTGACTCCCCTATACTGCATGCCGATACCTAAATACCAGACGCACACAATTGAATAATGGATAAAAAGAAGATTAAGACTTCTTACTGGTAATTACTTATCAGTAATACTAGTAATAACATTACAAACACATCATGTATCCATGAGGTATTAAGTTATGGTATACTATAACCGATATAGTTTGTACCTTGCAAGTCTGTATTACCATGAGGGTGCATCAAATACATCTTATACACACTGCAATTAACTTCTGCTTACCTTGAGGTTATTCAAGCATATGCATATGTGCAAAATATACTGTACCTAAATGAAATAATCATGGGTCAAAACAATGCATGCTGAATCATCCTGTAGACCTGTAAGGATGTGTGGTCCATGCTAATTTTGTCATCAGGGGACATAAAGATAAAACAGTTGGAGCGAGGAGATGGGCTAAAGCTGTACTTTAAATTAATTCACTAAGCTAATTTAGGCCCTCTATTCCCAGAGACGAAGCCTGAGTGTAGGTGTTCTGTGGCAGGCAGGCTCAATGGCTTTGTCATTGCAGCTCAAATCAGAACATTATTTCCAGCATCACAAACTTCTGTGAAGTGCATCAACCGACCAAAAGAAGACAGAGCAGCCACACAAAGACACTGTCAAACACCATTATCCCTGCCCAACAATGTGCAGGCCTGTTAGTGAGAGGAGGGACTTTGATTGGCTGTATGTGGCATTCCTTTCTGAAATCATATCTCCTTTTCAAAACCCAGAACTACCTTCTGTTAGCCAGCTTGGTGGGTATACAGCATCCATATTAGGAAGTCTTAGCTAGCTTGATGGGTATACAGCATCCATATTAGGAAGTCTTAGCCAACATGGTGGGTATACAGCATCCATTTTAGGAAGTCTTAGCCAGCTTGATGGGTATACAGCATCCATATTAGGAAGTCTTCGCTAGCTTGATGGATATACAACATCCATCCATATTAAGAAGTCCCTTGCCATAGGGGTGGTCTTGGTCATGTGTTCCAGAAATACATAAGGACACATTAGAATTTCAGGACAGGGCATACATCGCACTTCTCCATCCACCATCATGGATGATGATGTATGTACACACAAAAAAAATTAAATTCAATGCTTGCTGCAAGCCAACAAGCACTGTGTGAGATTTATCATTTTTATTTAATCCAAACAGCGGGCCAAGTCCTAACTTGAGAAATCCATGTGTCATTAGAACTTTCCATAAATCGGACATTGATCTCGCATTAGGATTGTGCTCAGTGTGCTGTGGTGGATTTCCATTTTTTTCACCTCAGATAATGGAGTGGTAATGTGTGGATTTAGAGGGTGATAGAGTGAAGGTACATTTAAACAAGACAAGTCCACCATCTGGATATCAACAATAGGGAACTGTGGCTCCAAATGAAAAAAAAAAAAGGGAGAATAGACCTACTGGAAGAGCAGAAACAGTGAAATCAGATCCTGCCCATGCAGAAATACTTTTAGTACACCTCTGTCATTTTCACTCTCCAAACATCGAGAAGGCCCCCTAACCACATGTACTCAAACACACACTTCACGGAACATTCTCTCAATTCCATGGAGAGACAGAGCACTGTGAGTCAGGAGTAAAACGGACAGGTGAGCGGCAGGCCGTGGACAGGTAATGTGTGATTCTATGAAGCGCCCGGGAGCGAGTATCCATCATTGGTAGGAGGACTATTGATCGGAAGCATATATTCAGTTCCAGGCAGTACAGAGATGAAGCTACCCTGTATGGCAGTGATGGATAAGGTACTCTCCTATACCGGCCTCGCTCTCTCTGGATGTGTCTGAAATGACTCCCTATTCCCTATGTAGTGCACAAATTCTGACCAGAATTCTACGGCCCCTGGTGAAAAGTAATGCACTATGCAGTATAAGGAATAGCGTGCCTTTTTAGACAAACCTTCCTTCTCTCTCCTCGCTGCTTCAGGGGCTTCTCCCTTCACATTTACCATCAGCAATCCCAAATACCAACTCCCACTTTCATTCCATTGGCCGGAATTATCTATTTACAAACACTTCCTGTCATAGCCCCACCGAGTGGTTTTTCATCGAATGGCAATTATCATACCGAAAATTAAACAACTGACTCAACAAAGCATGAGAATAATTCCCCTGCAATTTGAGTATTCCCAATCTGTTATTATAAAGATTCATAGAAATGGATATGGGCATGGTTGGTGTGAGAGAGAGCAGCATGAAATCAATGCACCGTCATGAAAGTTCAGTGAACCCGCCTAGATGAATCCTTATGTAACCTATTGAGATGATAAAAACACCTGTGTTATTCACTACATTTCAGCTAATTGATATTCAGATGTAACTGGGTGGAATAGAGCGTTCCATAATTTTACTGGGTCTATAACAGCCCTAATACATCACTCTTAACTTCAGGAAGCAGCAAAGGCCCTCCCAAGTTTACTTAGAATATGACTGCCCTGGTAGAGGACTAGATGTGGGAAACATGTCCACCCATTTCCTATTGAACTGGTCATTCTGGATGCTTTCATTACGCATAGGAGGTTGGGTATCAGATAATATACATCTGGATGCCCTACTGTTCCTGCAGTGAACATCGTTGCCTTGCCTGACAGCCTGGAACTAGTCCTCATGTCAACAGTCTGTCGAGGGAATGTTAGCCTTATTATGAGAAACTTTCATCAGTTATTGAGAGAATGGAACATCCCACAAAGCAGGAATAAACTGGCACCAAAGCTATGAAAATAGCTTTAGGAAAAGTATTTCAAGTCGTACGTCATTGGGGAGTTCCTTAATTAAAACACATTACTTCAGGGACAATGCATTGTTTTTCAATACCAAGAAAACTAGTCCCGTCAAACAATACACAACATATCCATCTCCAACAGGTTTCCCTCCCGACACATTCTTTACTTCTACTTCTGAAAGACAGTAAGCCGGCAGTATCTGCCAAAGATGAGAGTTGTGTGTTGTTATAGTCAAAACGAGGGCGTTTGCTACAGCTCCCCTGCTATGAGGACCTGTCAGAGAACACAGAAACACAAAGGCCGTCTGGCATCTCCCCTGCTGGTCCTGCTATCGTGACATTTTCTCTCCTGAGCAGATGGTACAGAGCAAGGAAGTGAGGAGAAACAGAGGCCTTCAAAAAGTATCATCTGAGGTAAAGGAAAGTAAACACAAATTACAATATTGACACCTCTGTCTTTCTGTATTCCTGAAATATGGTGCACTAATAATGATAACATTGACAATACTCTACAGGCTATACCCTAATTGCACTTGGTCATTTTCAGGCAACTGTGCCAACAAGCATTTGGTACATGCCACTCCACACAACTATAAGCCTTAATGCTCAGTGGTCTGCTTTAGTGCCATTTAATACAGAGCACTAGTGCAGAGATATTGATCACAAAACCATTACTTGTAATTTCACATGAACAATAACACCTCAAAGGCGATTGAAAGGGCTCTAAAAGCCAGATCAACAGATGTTAAAAGTTATATTCCACACTAGCCCACCCTGCTGGAGACAAAAAAATGAATCAAATCAAACAAGACATATTGCTTCAGGGATATATAGGAAACATTTTATATGTCCTTAAATAGTCATTTCCAGTTCTAACCAGTCAGCCTTCTCTCAGCACCGACTCTCCAACATGCCTTATCCAGATGGTCTATCCACACCTAATAATACTGAAGTCCGTCTAGATACCCAGGACAAGAGTAGAGCTGTTTGAAAGCCGAGGACAGCAGATCCTCCTTGTACCTCAATGTGATTGCTTTAAGCACTCGTTTCGCTATCTTAATAACTTTCTGTTCTTTGAAATACTGATCACATGTCATTGACATGACCTCGTTGCAGGTATATTTTCGCCGAATTCAAACAATTTGAATCTTAGAAGCCAGGCTGAGTACTTTGGCTCTAATTAATGTGTATTAGAAAGGACTCTCCTTAGCATGCCCCGAGTGCACAAATATAAGCAAATGCCTTCAATAATTCCTGCTTTAATTCAGATTACACTGGCAACAATTATTTTCCGCGAGGCAACAAATCCAATTTGGGCTTGAGTGGCTGTTTTATAATTTTTCTAAATCACCCTTTGCCCATTCAACTGACTGACAGGGAAAAGGAAACAAGAGTTTAACAAAATGACAACGTGTCCTCTGGAAAGACAGCTATGAGACCGGGTATGGGAAGAAACATTCAGTGTCAAGGTGCGAGGGGCAGGGGCCGTCCACTGTGTGTGTGTGTGTGTGTGTGTGTGTGTGTGTGTGTGTGTGTGTGTGTGTGTGTGTGTGTGGTTTGGTGTGTGTGGTTTGGTGTGTGTCAGGGGAGAAGAGGCACTCTGTGTTTGTCAGAACTAGACGTGTCGGTTAAAGGAAGCTTGACCTCAACAGATAAGAGTCAGAGACAAACTATGGACTGAAAATCACTTCAGAATGGGTACATAGTAGAGCAGGTGAGATATTTGTCCATATCGCCAAGTTTTAGTACATAGACACAGGTTTAATTGAATTACTACTTGCTTGAATATAAAAGTTACTGACTTAAAGTAGCAACTGTGTTTTTTTTTATTTTTATGTCAGAAACAAATGAATGGTGTATTATGCTTTAAAAACAGCAAACTGACCTTGAGAGAACAGAAATGTGATTGGAATAGTGGGCTACTGTATTATTATGTGAGAATGCTGGGTGCATCATAAAAAAAATACAAAACATGAATACGTTTTTGTAGGGAACATTATGCAAATGCTTTTGAACAAAACAAGCAGGAGGTATAATCACTGAATAGATTATTCTATCATGTCTCTTTATGGTAGAGTACCTTTCTAGAGTACCCATCTTCGCCAGTCAGATGGCCATTTACCATACCTCGACTGACTCCCACTATGAAGTTACATTTGCTATAGTTGATGTTATAAAAGGACAACAAACTATACAACTAATGTATATTCCCGTGTTACCAGACAGTTCAATTTGCTTCCCCCCCCCCCCCCCCCCTTTTTTTGCTCACTAGATCCAGAGGATCATCTTTAGTTTCTCAGGCCTTTTTCAATGGACTATGGTTAGCTTATACTGTACTGCAACTGAAAGTGATCTGTCTTTCTCATCTAGTTTTTGTTTTATGATACTATTAAATGGTATTGAATTAAATCATTAAACTGCAAATGTACTGCATGCCAAAATGCACTCTGGCCTTTTAAGAAAGCAGTGCGACTCCTCATTCAGTTAAGAATGTTCTTTGAACACGTAAAGGATTACTACGGACAAGGATTTCTGAAAACTTGTTTGAAAGTAGAGCTGTAGTTTGAAACCAGCGGTGTAAAACTATCGCTGTCCATAGCGTTACAATGATTGCACTATATACCCCAGAGCTTCTGTTGCAGATCCTATTGTAGATATTAAGTGCATGAAATATGTTTTCTGCTCTACATACAAATGACCTCTATCAAGCATATTGATTGGGGACGTCTACAAGATAAATGTTTGCACGAGGCGCTTCTAATTGTTGAAAACGGTGCTTGACTTCATTATTCACCACATTGGGAAATACTTTCCCAACAGGAATGATGCCGTGCATATAAACTAAAATAGGGATTTCATGCATGTCAGTTACCTTACATTATGCTAACAAAAGTTTATGGACCCATGAAAATAAGCATAGTAATGCATGTGTTGCTTTAGACACACTGTAAAGTAAGGAATTAATACTATTCTGGGGGTTTTCAATGGCAGCGATTACAGCCTTCTTGAATATGACACAACAAGCTTGGCACACCTGTATTTTGGAGAGTATTTCCCATTCTTCTCTGCAGATCCTCTCAAGCTCTGTCAGGTTGGATGGGGAGTGTCGTTGCAAAGCAAAGCTTGCAAAGCTTTTTTCTTTAGACACACTGTAAAGTAAGGAATTAATACTACTCTGGGGTTTTCAATTATAAAGAGACATCTTTGGTCAATCTAAATCGTTCTGGTTAGAAAAGGGCACTGTAATGAGAGATTATATATCCTAAAAGAATTCAAATAAATAATGAACGCTAGGCTAAAGGGCCAAATGGCCACATGTTTCAGTGATTACTATAACCATGACAGTGCAGAGTCATCTAACTGCATTAAATACAGATTGAGCTTTCTCAAGTCATCATTGTAAATAATAATGTTCTTAACGGACTTGCCTAGTTAAATAAAAGGTCACACACACAAAGACAAAAAAGTTATTGTTGGCATTTACGTATGTCCCCATTACCAGTAAAACATAATCAAATCCTATTTCTTTCACTTACTTGTTGTGCTGTTTCATTGTTCATTTGTTCAGTCATTTCATTCTCAACCAGGATTTCTATGGAACGCCGTTTGGGTCATTGCTATTGAACACCGTTTGGGTCTTTGCGTGTCAAAAAGTATACTATTTAACATGTCAAAAAACACTAATTGTGTAACGGTTTTCTTCCGTCGAAGGAGAGGAGGACCAAAATGCAGCGTGGTTAGTGTTCAACATCTTTAATATAGACGATCAACGAGAACACTACAAAATAATAAATGTGAAAGCCGAAACAGTCCTATCTGGTGCAATGACAGAAGACAATCACCCACAGAATATGGCTGCCTAAATATGGTTCCCAATCAGAGACAACGATAGACAGCTGCCTCTAATTGAGAACCAATCTAGGCAACCATAGAACTACAAACTACCTAGAAAGGAAACAGCCCCATAAACATACAAAAAACCCTAGACCAGACAAAACACATAAATCCCCCATGTCACACCCTGACCTAACCAAAATAATAAAGATAACTAAGGCCAGGGCGTGACAATTTGACGTGTCAAATAAGCTTGTTGACCAATCAGGACCTGAACATGACTGCACACCACATAATAATTTAACTCGTTCATTAATTTTGTATGTAGTTGTTACACATTGATTGCACTTTCACTCGTATTTCGATTCATCGATACGTATGCTATGACGCTGGTAAAGTTGTCTCGCGCACGTACAGTGCTGGTCATAAAAAAAGGCTTGCTAGATCATGGATGCAAACAATGTTCTTCCCCAAAAACATAGCAAAACAACAATCTGTAGCTATAGTTAGCTAGCTAAAATAACCCTAATTTATAAGACAATTCTTATGTAATTAATTGTGGTCAGACCCATCTATGTGAAGCTAGCCACAGAAAGGATTGGCCACAATAGTGGACTTTGCGGTCAGCCTTTAAAATAACAGCATGGCAAAATTCTACTGTTTGTGTTCATTTTGCATCACTGTCAATGACATACATTTATGTACTTTTAAGGCAAACCGCAAATTCCACTATTGTGCCTAATCCTTATTGTGGTTAGCTCACAAAACACATAACCCGGTCCGGTCGAGCCTCACTAGTCAGATGAAGCTAGCTGATTGTATTAGTGCTAGCTAGGTATCAAGCTAAAGCTAGCTACCCCAGAAGTTGCGAAAAAATGATGCTTTATTACCAACACGGTATTGTAAACACACATTTGCAGACTTTTTTGTACAGCTTTGACAGTGCTTCTGTATCTTTTTTGATACGCAAAGACCCAAATGGTGTTCCATAGTATTGCAATGAAACAAGCAGGAGCAGGTCTCGAACCCTCGACCTTCTAGCCCGAAGTCCAGCGGGCTAATGACTGTGCTCCATGAGCATGCTCGAGCGGCAGAGGTGATATCCGCGCTTATAAACACAAGGTCGTTACACTACTCCCTCCTTTCAAGAGCGTATCCTCGCGCTAGCTTGCGAATCTCCGTCTTATAGGAACGCGCTCACCGGCCAAGCACACGCACGTTCGTGGATGCAAGGTCCAATCACTTCTGACACCAATATAATGAAACAGGCAGGGAGCAGATCTCGAACGCTCAACCTTCTAGCCCGAAGTCCAACGCGCTAATTGATTAGCATGCTCGAGCGGCAGAGTCGATATCCACGTTTATAAACCCAGGGTCGTTACAGTATGTATGTTGTGAAGCTAATAGCAGTGACACTACTACTGTGTAACTCCGGTAGGGCAACATCAGAAAAATAGCGCAATTGGTACCGGAGCTCGACCAGTTGGCGAAAGCCAACATCACCCACGACAGAGAACGGTTGATTGTCAAGGGCAATGAATTCCATTATCTTGGCTTTAATGGATTTTGCCTTTGAGTTGTCTCACTGAAATTTTCAAGTGACTGCTCGACTTCTCGACTCCTCAATCCACACAGCAGACATTGTGGGCTAGGTTAGGAATGCTGTGTTGCACGTGTAGGGCAACATTTTACGTGGCGTCATTACGTCATGTACCTACGTTATATAGGTATGCACATCAGCTTTGACATCGGTTTTGAACATCGGCGTTAAACTAGACATTGGCCGATAACGATGTTGGCATTTTTAGCGAATATCGGCATCCCTAATTAGTACCCTCCTAGTTTACCTTACACAACACTTATCAAGGCTGTTTGAGTTTTATGTCTTTCAAAAGTTGTATTACAACACCTGAATACATTAACGGTCAATGCTGGATACTTTTGAAAGACAAACTGTGTTATTTAACACTGTTATCATCTTTAAGCAGCCCTAGCTCCGACATGTCCAAGTTCGGGAATTAACCATCTAACTTCGGTAGCGTCAAGGAGATGTACGTGTAGGTTCCACGCACGTTCGCCTGAAAAAACAGTTGCAAGCCAAAGACAGCTTGCCACAAATTATTGTACTCTACCTCCCAGCCCCAGCCAGCAGATTGGGAGAGACTCTGTGAGCTGTGGTGTGACTCAAGTCTTGGAAATTATCTCCTCACTGAATTTCATAAAAATAAAAATGGTGAAACATTAAAACAATTACCATTTCTTATAAAACTAAAAACTAAAATATGTTCACACCACCAAATAATTGATTAAAACACATTGTTTTGCAATGAAGGTCTACAGTAGCCTCAAAAGCACTCTGTAGGGTAGTACCACGGTGTGGCCAGAGGACAGCTAGGTTCTGTTCTCCTCTGGGTACATTGACCTAGAACCTAGGAGGCTCATGGTTCTCACCACCTTCCATAGACTTCCACAGTAATTATGACAACTTCCGGAGGACGTCCTCCAACCTATCAGAGCTCTTGCAGCATAAACTGACATGTTGTCCGCCCAATCAAAGGATCAGAGAATGAATCTAGTACTGAAAGCATACTCTATAGCTAGCTAGCAAATTGAATAGCGAGAGAGAGAGAGCTAGCTATATATAAAGTACCAGTCAAAAGTTTGGACACCTAATCAGTCAAGGGTTTTTCTTTATTTTAACTATTTTCTACATTGTAGAATAATAGCGAAGACATGGAAACTATGAAATAACACATATGGAATCATGTAATAACCAAAAAAGTGTTAAACAAATCAAAATACATTTTAGATTCTTCAAAGTAGCCACCCTTTGCCTTGATGACAGCTTTGTACACTCTTGAAATTTTCTCAACCAGCTTCACATGGAATGCTTTTCCAACACTCTTGAATGAGTTCCTAAACCTATCGATGTTACATTGAACTGGGTGAATGGAGTATGAATGAATGTCATTCAATATTCTATAATAGAAATAAGGCCATGCTTATAAAAAATCATTGTCTTTCCTCATCTTAAACTGCACGGACCACTACTGGATTACATACAGTGCACACTTTCCCTTTTTTCACATTTTGTTACGTTACAGCCTTATTCTAAACTGTATTCAAGTGTGTGTGTTTTCCCCCCTCATCAATCTACACACAATAACCCATAATGACAAAGCAAAAACAGGTTCAGACATTTTTGCAAACTTATATAAAAAAAACTGAAATATACAATTTACATAAGTATTCGCATCCTTTATTCTGTACTTTGTTGAAGCACCTTCGGCAGCGATTACAGCCTTCTTGAATATGACACAACAAGCTTGGCACACCTGTATTTTGGGGTGTATTTCCCATTCTTCTCTGCATCTCCTCTTAAGCTCTGTCAGGTTGGATGGGGAGTGTCGTTGCAAAGCTTTTTCAGGTCTTTCCAGAGATGTTAGACTGGGTTCAAGTCCGGGCTCAGCCTGGGTCACTCAAGGACTTGTGGTCCCGAAGCCACTCCTGCATTGTCTTTGCTGTGTGCTTATGGTCATTGTCCTGTTGGAAGGTGAACCTTTGCCCCATTCTGAGGTCCTGAGCGCTCTGGAGCAGGTTTTCATCAATGATCTCGCTGTACTTTCCTCTGTTCATCTTTCCCTTGATCCTGACTAGGCTACCAGTCCCTGTAGCTCAAAAACATACCCACAGCATGATGCTGCCACCACCGTGCTTCACGGTAGGGATTGTGCCAGGTTTCCTCCATATGTGACACTTGGCATTCAGGCCAAAGAGTTCAATCTTGGTTTCATCAGACCAGAGAATCTTATTTATCATGGTCTGAGAGTCTTTTAGGTACCTTTTGGCAAACTCCAAGCGGGCTTCTCATGTGACATTTACTGATGAGTGGCTTCCGTCTGGCCACTCTACCATAAAGGCCTGATTGGTGGAGTGCTGCAGTGATGGGAGAAGGACAACCATCTCCACAGAGGAACTCTGGAGCTCTGTCAGTGACCATCGGGTTCTTGGTCACCTCCCTGACCAAGGCCCTTCTCCCCCGAATGCTCAGTTTGGCTGGGCGGCCAGCTCTAGGAAGAGTCTTAGTGGTTCTAAACTTCCACTTAAGAATGACGGAGGCAACTGTGGTCTTGTGGACCTTCAACACTGCGGAAATTGTTTGATACCCTTCCCCAGATCTGTGCCTCGACAAAATCCTGTCTCGGAGCTATACGGACAATTCCTTGGAACTCATGGCTTGGTTTTTGCTCTGACATGCACAGGTGTGTGCCTTTCCAAATCAGGTCCAATCAACTGAATACTTTCCGAATGCACTGTATATCTAATGATAATGAGGAACAATAATCAGGACTTTATTAACACAAGCTGATCTTCCTTTTATCACAAATAACTCATTTAAGCATTTAATGTAAGTATATGCATTTTTTTGTTTATTCGTTCATGGCGCATATTTAGAATGTTTCATTAAGCATTGATGAGAAGAGGGGAACAGAAAAGAAAGAAGGGCACCAATGTTCAGTTATTAGTTATTTAACAATGATACCATTCAGGTCAGTCTGAGTGGCAAATCAGCCATATAATTTCCATTGGTTTTGTTGTTTTATGCACTTGTGGAACATTATGGGTTCGGCTTTGTAGACTGTATTGAATTTCTTGACTGTGGTAGGAAGCATAAATGACTGATCAATGCAGAGCTGTCAGTGCATTATGTTATCCAAATAGGGAAATCATCTTATTACCTCACAATTCAATTGCACAATATCATTAAAAAGGCAAAACCCAAAATGTGCTCTCATCCAAACCATTGAGGCCAATATCAAATCAAAGCACAGCCCTGGGTGAATACAGAGGGAATGCACGGTAATAATGATGCATCTTAGACACATTCCCATTTCCTAATCCCATGTTGCGCTGCACAGCACACCATGTCCTTGAATTTCTGTGACTGTGTTCCCCAGCAGGATGAGGCTGTGTGAAGGAGGATGGAGGAGAAGAGCCCATTAGGCCTCTAGCCATCACATGTGAGCTGCTGAGAGACGCCTGTCACTCTGTTCGTCACACAGATCTGGGCCCAGTTGCCCCTTATCTCCCCGTTTAAAAGAAGAGTGCCTGTCACTCTGTGATGACATCACAGTCTCCACAGGGACTTACTTCCTGGTCCTATTGCAGCTTCCTTGTAGAAACAAACTTTATTATTCCCATTATTAATGTATTATTAAGTCCTGGCAATAGATGAAGAATCGTGTACTCCATTATGCTCCAACATTATTCATGTTATTTTATTATAGATTAAAAGAAGGAAATGAATAGAGAACTAGTGGATTGATTAATGTATTCTACTTGATGCATTCCCTACACCATCTAATTATTGTGCCTTCACAATAGCATGGTTCTTTTGAATGAACTTTTCTGGTCACATTTCTTTTCATATTGCAGGTCAAAACAGTATCAACAATAACAATATCAACACTAGCTATGCTTAACAACACCTATAGGGTTTAGACCAGCAGGCTAACACTGTTGTCTTGAGGTGCACCTAACACCCAGGTTTGATACCCAGTTGGTTACATTGGTGCCAGGACTCAAATTACACAGCTGATGTCTATCTTCTGCTGAGGTTACTGTGTAGGAGGAGGTCAAAGGCTTCACAGCCTTGACTTGTTGAGAAAACTCATGTCTGACACCTGATTGGTTATAGGTCCAGAGAATACTGCAGGCCTATGCTTGAATGAATTTGTGATTTATATTTGGTTAACTGAAGTACTGAAGAACTTAGAATTGTGTTTTGATGGCCACCTGCTGACAAACAGAATTAGCCTTTCTCTGAGGGAGGCAAACACTTTCCACAAGCAAAGTGGGCCTACACCGAAAAGTTAATCTGTTGGTAAAGGAGACAGACATTCTGTGGCAGCACAAACATTCTCTCTGAGCCAATTAGTTTGAATACCTCGAGTCTCCTCTGCTACACAAATGTACTGGCTGTAGAGCTAGGGAAGGACAAGCAGTCTGTTTGTGTGCCTGTCTCCAACCCAGCAAGAACATACCGTGAGGAAGAAAGGCATTTTTGGACAGACAACGTGTTCAGTGTCTCACATTCAGCTTAATCCCCCCACTCTCTTAATGCCAAGTTCCCAGCATGCAATTATGTCCTTGCTCACCACTAGAACACAGCTAGTTGTGGGGCCAATATGGTTAGAAGACTGGCTCTGCTTTCCAGGGACTGGGCCACAGTCGCTGCTGCTCATGACTCATCATTATTCACAATGTGTTGTGGAGCTTATTGTGGTGGGGAACACATCAATGTACAAATAAAATGTATAAATTCTGACCTCAATAGAGACTGTTGTCATGGGGAGTAGGCGGTATACAGTGAGGAGTGAAATATAAAATGGCAAAAAAAATATTGGTGGATGTTGAAAGATCGTGTTTGCTACCTCGCCCTGAATTTGTACTCAGACAACTGGATTTTTTTTTACTATAATACTATAATGATGCATGTTATAAGAATTCAACAGCCGTTCCATGAATTTAACAGCATTAGTATAACAAATCTCAGTGACCTGTACTCAGATAAACAAAAAGGCAGAGAACTTGCTGTTTTCTGCTGATAAACTTCACAATGAAAACAGTTCGAACCTGCACTTCTTTTTTAACAGTATGCATTTTCCTGCCAAGATTTATTCAGTGTTTAAATGACATGGACAATCAGGAATGCATACTGTGCTTTTTAAACTCTACCCTTTTTTCTTGCCAGGATTTATTCATAGTATGCCTTCCTGACAGTCCATTTCATTTCAACATACAGTACTGTACACTGAGAGAATACAGTCAGCAAAATAATTTGTTTTTGGTCATGTTGAGATTTGGGAATTTATCAGGCATTTTTCAGGCAACTTCAGAGTGCACGGGAGATGTCACTAGCATCATGCTGTAGTGTCTCAGTGACCTAGAAAACAAAAGCTGCTGTAACAGCTGCCAAGAGGCCCAAAATAAAAGTTATCTTTAAAAAAAAGACAAGTTGTGTCCTCGAGTTATCATTCATAAAAGGCAATGAATGAAAAGCATTTCAGAGAAATTAAATACTATTATTATTTGAATTTGTTGTATGCCCAGTCATTTATTAGGAGCTAATTTTATACATTTGAAATCAACATAACTAATTAATAACCAAATCATTCTATCCTCTGCAAAAGGCCATCGGAAGCTAATTAAAAACAGTGGATCAAATTTAGTCATATGAAATATAAACAACCAGCCACAAACACCTGCAGGTAGGTTATAATGCTGGGAAAGTATACCCACTGCTTAAAGTGTAATGAGAAAAGTAATTATCCTTATGGTCCTTTAAAAACACTAGTATGTATGCTGGATACAGTACTAAAAGTAAAACAGGCATATGTCAGATTATGCTGTCCCCCAATCAAAATTGTAAGATTGGAATCAGATTTGTCATTTTGAAAGAAATATTAAATAAATATTTTTTGTTGCCAAGTAGACATGATTGCTAACATTAGCTAGCTCTAGTCCGATATTGCTTGTTCTCTATATGATACATTCTTAAAATGGTGAGCCAACAACTTGGCATCATATGTTTACAAAAATCAACATTATGACTGATCAAAACTTGTTCTTACAGTAAGGCTTTGTCTTTTCCCACTGCAACAGAAACATTTTGCGCTTCTTGGCTCTCTCTGGGATATTGATAGAGATGTGCTCCATGCAAAAACATTATGTGAACATGTGAATTAGCAAAAAGTGATTTGAATCAAAGTAAAACTAATAGAATCTGAACATTTCCAGGTTTTGGGGTCATCCCTAATATACACTGCACATCAGTGGAGACGCCTCAGAGGAAGGGGAGGACCATCCTCCTCAGTGAATTTTATTATAAAAATTAAAATGGTGAAACATTAAAAGAGCTCTCATTTTTTATAAAACTATACAAAATATATTAGTGTCACGAATAATGGATTAAAACACGTTTTGCAATTAAGATCCATAGTAGCCTCAACAGCACTCTGTATCGTAGCGCCATGGTGTAGCCAGAGGACAGCTAGCTTCCATCCTCCTCTGGTTTACATTGACTTCAATACAAAACCTAGGAGGCTCCTGGTTCTCATCCCATTCCATAGACTTACACGGTAATTATGACAACTTCCTGAGGGTGTCCTCTAACCTGACACAAAGAGCAAGAAAGACAATAGTTGAACAGTTTCAAACAAACGTGCCTGACAGCCTCAATAATATGTAGCAAAAATTGGAAATTCCAATTTTTACATTGGATAAAAGTAGAGACTCGGAGACAGAAAATGTTATTCATACACTACAGTTGAGGAACAATGGGAAAGTAATTTTGCTTTGAAAGTTGATAAACTTGTAACCCCACTTTTGAGAACGACCCAGGAATGTTGTGGAACACCTACTGGAAAGCTCTTCTTTTTCTACAACCATTCAGTATATTTCACACCCTCTTAAGCCTTAGCCCCACCCATCTCTTTAAGGATTCACATGTGAGGCCATGTGGTAAACACACGCTATATCAAATAAAATCCCAGTTTATTTGTCACACGCACAGGATACAGAAGGTGTAAATGGTACAGTGAAGTGGTTACTCGCAGAGTAGCAATATCAAAAACAGAAAGTCATTATCAAAAACATTATTGGATGACACTTATACGACACACTTCTCTAAATTGATGGGTCATGTGAAGGAAATGCTATAACCACTCCCCAGCCACATCTAGCTAAGTGAATGGGTCACTATAGTCTAGACATCAAATCAAATGTTATTTGTCACATATACATGTTTAGCAAATGTTATTCCGGGTGTAGCGAAATGCTTGTGTTTCTAGCTTCAACAGTGCAGTAATATCTAACAAGTAATATCTAACAATACACACAATCTAAAGTAAAGGAATGGAATTAAGAATATATAAATATATTTGGACGACATGTACACATGTTCTTTGAATACAATAGATGGCTGTAATCACCCCCAGACACAGCTGGTTAATTTGATGGGTCATGTAATAATCCTGCCAAAGTCTAGTTTTTTGTTTATATGCGTAGTTAGCTAAACAATAAACCGGCATAATCCCAACTCATACTACTACCAATACAAACATTGTCATAGCTGTAATATGAATCTGCAAGTAGCTAAAGCTAACAAACTAGGTTCAATTTTAGCTAGCTAACTTAAGGCTATATCTAGCAATGGAAATGTTTTCTGATTCGAATAACATTCCACACATTCTACACATTCTACACAGGTCATAGCTAACGCTTGCTAGCTAACTAGCAGTACAGTATAGCTTGCAATAAAAACACCAACTAATCTGTCGATATCGCCTGCTAAATTCAGGGAATCAATGTTGTTGAGAAAAGTTACAAAACTTTTGGAGTTTTTGATGGCTAACGTTATATCTTTCAATAATAGCGCTGTAGAAAAGACAGATTTTTTCACTTACTTAGCTAGCTAGTTTAGCCAACTCAAAAACCCGGCTAAAACAGAGAGGGATGCTATGTTAGCTAGATGGCTATGTCTATCCAACACTGGAACTCTTCCAAGTGAAGGTAAGCTTTTGGTTTTATGAATTGATTGCCACTGGGGCCCAAAGGTATAACTGATAAACTGCTTGCTGACTGTACACTTTCACTTGCTGACTGTACACTGCACTGCATGATTGTAGTGGGTTTACTAATGCGTTAGTTCATATTTTTGTGGTATCCACCCCCCCAATTTCGATCTTGTCTTCGATCTTAACCGCCACTGGTGTACATCCTATCCACGTGTGTGAAATATTTTTCCAAGCATCACATCTTCCCTATATCCCCTAAGCTCCAATGACACAGTGAGTATGACAGTAATTTTCAAAAATATCAATGAGATTTAAAAACAATAGCCTTTCTTATCGAGACTACAACAAGCTCAATTTGAAATGTTTGCAATTCAAG
Source organism: Oncorhynchus mykiss (assembly GCF_013265735.2). Lineage (NCBI taxonomy): Eukaryota > Metazoa > Chordata > Actinopteri > Salmoniformes > Salmonidae > Oncorhynchus > Oncorhynchus mykiss. The sequence goes on along the minus strand of NC_048588.1, from coordinate 8,321,186 downwards.
CCAAGGCAAATCCCAGTATTGAGATGCAGTTGATGCTTGATAGTTATAAGTAATTTAAAAAGCAGCAATGTGATCTGACCATGACAATGGGCCATTAAGTCGTCTTCTTCAAGTATACTACAGTACAAATAACTTATTCTGACGACAAAAAAACTCATGGTTCGCCAAATCATATCTCTAAATGCCTTGTGGGCAGCAGACACTGTAGGCTAAATATTCTGGAATGCGCCTTTGCTTCAAAAATACCAGGCATGTGTCAGCACTGTAGCTATGAGGGCACCCACACCTATTGTCACACCTAGCGTAAGCCTGTCTCTTTGTTTAGCTTGAAAGTAATGCTGTGCACCTTGCCTTGATAGGCGGAAAACGTCAGGCCACAACTTTCACTGAGCCATTATGAGCCATTAGGATGATTTGAAATGTGAAGCTTACTCACATCATTTATCTATTCCCTGCAGAGGAAGCTGAGAGAGAGGGGGAACAACAACTGAAAACTGTGTGAAACTGCAAAGAGGAAATCTATCCCTGCCTTAAACCCTGGCAGTTATTGTCCCCCAAGGGTGTTTACTGAATATCAAACATAAATGCAGTTAAAGAGGAGGAGAGGGACTCAATTACATCAGCCTCCATGACAAACTAATGACAAACTAATGAGATAGGAATCAATGGGTGACTTATCAGGTTTACCCCCCAAACCCCTTTCACTTCATTGCATTAGCTGCTTGCTGCACAGGCAATGAGAAAAGGACTGGGCTGAACAATGAACCTACCCCTATACTTAGTAAAATATGGCCAGTAGTGATAGTCTTTGCTATGGCAAAAATGTGTTGTTATATTTAGGTGGTATAAGAGGATTCAGAGGGGTATCTATGGCTTCAGGTAGTCAGTCATAAGATATTGTTAGAAATGAGAATGCTGTAACACACACGGGTCAAAATGCCTTTGACAACAAGCGAGAGATATTATCTTCAGATGTCATTTACAGAGCGTCACCTAAATTACCTGGCGACCAACCTTTCCCACTTTACTACGGGATCCTGACCGATCAAAGTGATCACTGAGGAGGCTGACGTGCCGGTGCCGTTGATGTAAATCACAAGTGACATTCTCTGAAATACATTTCACAGACAGAGAGAAAATAACTAACATGTAAACGAGCCTACCACTACAAACTGTGGTTTGTGCGTGCACGCGCATGTGTGTCATCAATAAAGGGAAGTAGCCATGGTTGTCCTCACTACGAGATTACAGTGTCTCCATCTCTTCCAGATCAGTGACCATCAGGAGCCTAGCCTGTGTGGGTCGACCAGGCCCCATACTGCACCGCTGCAGCCCCCCTCATCTCTCCTGACAGAGTCATTATGATCCTTTATGGTGGATCGTAGGCGCAGGCAGCCAACCGCAGCACATCTGAATACTGATGCAAAGGAGACTTTTGCCACGACTAATCATAATTTAAGTTGAGTTCCCCACTTTTAGTCAGGCGGGGCTCTACCATACAATAATTATTATTACCAATCCCCTTTAAATGGCTCTTTATCCCCCACGATGCTGTACCTGCCACGCATCCCATTAGTCCTGTGTGCTACAGATGTCAGGGCCTTGAAAAACACTACAAGTCTATTGATCAGTTATGCATATATTTATAAATGTTTGCATAACTATGCATCAAGCGACTGCTGCCATTTACAGAACAGCAGCTGTTGCATGCACTGGTTAAAGAACATATGCCTAGCATAGTACTCTATCTAAAAGCTTTTACTATACAAATGGATAAGTGAATGGATTTTGAAAACAAACTTTTATGAGTTACTAAATACATTTTCCTTACATTTGCAGTAAATTGGATAGGTTTCAGTGCCATGCTGACCTGGCAAGCCTTAATGTAATTTTCTAATCTTCATAAGGTGTCCATTTTAGGACTAACTACCTAAATGGACCCCATTAAATCAAATCAAAGTTTGTCACATGCGCTGAATACAATAGGAGTAGACCTTACTGTGAAATACTTACTTACATCCTCTTAACATTGCAGGTCAAGAAAGATTCAAGAAAATATTTACCAAATAAACCAAAAAATGTATGAAAAGTAACACAATAAAATAACAATAACGAGGCTATATACAGGGGGTACCGGGACCGAGTCAATGTGCGGGGGTACAGGTTAGTCGAGGTAATTTGGTATGGGTGAAATGACTATGCATAGATAATAAACAGCAAGTAGCAGCAGTGTAAAAACAAATGGTGTGGGGGGGTCAATGTAAATAGTCCAGTGGCAATTTCATTAATTGTTCAGTAGTCTTTGGTCCCAGACTTGGCGTTCTGCTACAGCTTGCCGTGCGGTAGCTGAGAGAACAGGCTATGACTTGGGTGACTGGAGTCTGACAATTTTTTGGGCTTTCCTCTGACACCGCCTAGTATATAGGTCCTGGATGGCAGGAAGCTTGCCCCCAGTGATGTACTGGGCCGTACGCACTACCCTCTGTAGCGCCTTACGTCTGATGCAACTGGTCAGGATGCTCTCGACGGTGCAGCTTTTTTCTTTTTTTTACCCCCTTTTTCTCCCCAATTTCGTAGTATCCAATTGTTAGTCGTTACTGTCTTGTCTCATCACTACAACTCCCGTACAGGCTCGGGAGAGAAGAAGGTCGAGAGTCATGCGTCCTCTGAAACACAACCCAACCAAGCCTCACTGCTTCTTAACATAGCGAGCATCCAACCCGGAAGCCAGCCGCACCAATGTGTTGGAGGAAACACCGTACACCTAGTAACCTGGTCAGCGTGCACTGCGCCCGGCCAGCCACAGGAGTCGCTAGTGCGCGATGAGACAAGGATATCCCTACCGGCCAAACCCTCCCTAACCCGGACGACACTAGCCCAATTGTACGTCGCCCCATGGACCTCCCGGTCTCTGCCGGCTGCGACAGAGCCTGGGCTCAAACCCAGAGTCTCTGGTAGCACAGCTAGCACTGCGATGCAGTGCCTTAGACCACTGCGTCTTGTTAGTGGAAGAATCCACTAACAAAATAGTATATTTGTTCCCTGGTGGATTGAGGTTTGCAATCATCTTAAAACAGAATGGGCATGCTGAAAGGGCTTTATGAATCCTTCTGAGATTTATCTAACTTGGTGTAGAACATGAGAATATATCCATATATTATCTACCTCCTTTTGACACTAACGTTTTCCTTTGGTCATGGAATTGAGTGTTCTATTGAGGTTAGGCCTAGGACACATCACATTTCCTCTGTCTGTTTAGGCTTACAATACCAGTGAATATGAAAACAACTAACTCTCTACAGCACTGGAAGAATGTGGTGAGCAATCACTATTAGGTCAACTAAAGTTGCCATGTCCAAGTTTTACCCGCTTAAATGGTGCCTCAGCCAAAGACATGTACACCACTCATGCATGTACATTTCCCTGTAACATATATTCCAGTAAGTCATTTTATTTCAACAATTGTGTTTGTTTTGGCATAAAATCTCGGTTACCTATTAGTACAATTCTTGCAAAGTCACTTCTCATTGACATGTGAATCTGTCCATGAGAGAAAAGTTATGACATGATTCTACTTCCATACAGGGGAAGCAAAACAAACCAATATCTTGAATGCATTTTATTTATATTTCCTCTGTGTAATTTAGATCATTTAGCAGCCTACATTTGACACGTTCATGTCTGTGCACTAGTTAAATACATACCTGTTCCTTATTTTACCATTTCTTATTTTAGATTACAAAGTTTGAATGAATTGTTCTTAGTTTAATAACATAATCAACAAATTTTTGAGCAAAGAAAAATATAGAATATAATTAATTATTGACACAGGAATAACCTCATTTCAAATTTAGGAAATTGTTCTCAAAATACAATTGATATATAGAAGTTATTTAAAAGTAGAATGAAATATAGAAGAAACTTCCTGAAATGCATTAACGGTTCATCATGGAACCAAAACCCTAGTAATTCATCCCTTTAAGGTAAAGTAGGCTAAATTGGTAGAGTACCCATCATGACAACATAGGATGGGGACTAAAGCAATATTTGTTGCTTGACTTATGCTGTTGTTTTGAAGGCCAAAAGTTCAACAGCATAACTGTTTCCTCTTATAATTTGGTTATGATGCTTTGCTCAAAATATCACATGTACCAAGAGATTCATATTGCACGTATTATCCAATTCTGCCTGGAGTCGCTCACGGAAAGGTCATTGGACAGGAAGTAAAGTTACTGGGGCCTATTAAATTGTGGGTTTCAAAATGCATTTGTTTTGTGAGTGTGCGACACAGTGTCCCTCTGTTTATGTATACCTGGAGCTATTTAAATGTCTTCTGTGTTGTTCAGCCATGCATTATGCATTGCAATCTGTTGAAGGTCAAATTCCTTACGCCTCAAATATTTCAACATATTACGGGCAGATGAAGCATGGGCGCGGCATGTGGAGACCTAACTTAAATGTACATAATAAATGTTGGAGAAAGTAAGAACCGAGCAAATTACTTTTGACTCGAGAAACACCTGGGGCATATGCATGGTGAGCGGTATGGACCTGTTCTGCCAATATGCAAATGTGTGTTAATCAAGTAAGCGCACATGGATACCAATTCAACTGACAAATTATGAACATTACCTTAATTATGGCTGAGATCGGCTAAGATCCCTTTAACGGGATCCATTTGACAGCAGCCAGTGAAAGTGCAGGGCGCCAAATTCAAACAGAAATTTAATAATTAAAATTCCTCAAACATTCAAGTATTTCACACCATTTTAAAGATAAACTTGTTGTTAATCCCACCACAGTGTCCGATTTCAAAAAGGCTTCACGACAAATGCACACCAAACAATTTTGTTAGGTCAGTACCTAGTCACAGAAAAACACAGCCATTTTCCAGCCAAAGAGAGGAGTCACAAAAAGCAGAAATAGAGGTAAAATGAATCACTAACCCTTGATGATCTTCATCAGATGACACTCATAGGACTTCATGTTACACAATACATGTATGTTTTGTCCGATAAAGTTCATATTTATATCCAAAAATCACAGTTTACATTGGTGCGTTGTTCAGTAGTTCCAAAACAACCAGTGATTTTGCAGAGAGCCACATCAATTTACAGAAATACTCATAATAAACATTGATAAAAGATACAACTGTTATGCATGGAAGTTTAGATCCACTTCTCCTTAATGCAACCTCTGTGTCAGATTTCAATTTTTTTTTACAAAAAAAGCTCACCATGCAATGATCTGAGTACAGCGCTCAGACAACAAAACACACCATACAGAGTCAACAAAGTCAGAAATAGCATTATAAATATTCACTTACCTTTGATGATCTTCATCAGAATGCACTCCCAGGAATCCCAGTTCCACAATTTATGTTTGATTTGTTCGATAAAGTCCATCATTTATGTCCAAATACCCCCTTCTCGTTCATGCGTTTAGTACACAATCCAAACTCACGACGCGCGGGCAAGTCCAGGTGAAACATGTCAAACGAAGTATAGAATCAATCTTTAGGATGTTTTTATCATAAATCTTCAATAATGTTTCAACCGGAGAATTCCTTTGTCTGTAGAAATGCAATGGAACAGAGCTAACTCTCACGTGAACGCGTGTGATCAGCTCATGCCACTCTTGCAGAGCCTGGACTCATTCAGCTCTCATTCCCCCCTCCTTCACAGTAGAAGCCTCAAACAAGGTTCTAAAGACTGTTGACATCTAGTGGAAGCCCTAGGAAGTGCAATATGACCCCATAGACACTGTTTATTGGATAGGCAAATCTACAAACCTCGGATTTCCCACTTCCTGGTTACATTCTTTCTCAGGTTTTCGCCTGCCATATGAGTTCTGTTATACTTACAGACATCATTCAAACAGTTTTAGAAAACTTCAGAGTGTTTTCTATCCAAATCTACTAATAATATGCATATATTAGCAACTGTGCCTGAGTAGCAGGCAGTTTACTCTAGGCACCTTATTCATCCAAGCTACTCAATACTGCCCCCAGCCATAAGAAGTTAAGAGAGGTCTGATTACATCACTAGCCGGCTACCACACAGTTACTCAACCCTGCACCTTAGAGGCTGCTGCCCTATATACATAAACATGGAATCACTGGTCCCTTTAATAAATTGAACACTAGTCACTTTAATAATGGTTACATACTGCTTTACTCATTTCATATGTATATACTGTATTCTATTCTACTATATTTCGTCAATGCCACTCCGACATTGCTCATCCTAATATTTATATATTTCTTAATTCCATTGTTTTATTTTTAGACATGTGTATTGTTGTGAATTGTTAGATATTACTGCACTATTGGAGCTAGGAACACAAGCATTTTGCTACACCCGCAATAACATCTGCTAAATATGTGTACAGTATGTGACCAATAAAAGTGACATAGTGATGATAAAGAGCTGTGCTTTCTGAACCTGGCACCAGCACACAGTCATGTTGCCTCTTGGCTATTCTCAAACAGCCCTCTGTACTAGGCCTTGTGGGAACATCTCCCCTCAGACTGTATGTTGTGGAAACTTCACTCTGGAATGTGTTTCTCTTAAACTCAGCCAACAAGCAAAGTCCCAGGAGGGTTAGATGACAGTTTTTCAAAACTCTACAATAGGTGGCAACAAACGGCTGCCATTATGAAATAATGAGTTATTAACTTACCCCTAACAGGTAGTTTTATCACAGCAATACATACACCTGTAGCCTATAAATGTTGTGTATATATATATATATATATATATATATATATATATATATATATATATATACATACATATATTTATTTATTTTTGTTGTTGTATTTTAGCCCCTTTTTCTCCTGAATATCCAATTGCAATCGAGTCTCATTGTTGCAACTCCCCAATGGGCTCGGGAGAGGTGAAGGTCAAGTAAGCATCCTCCGAAACATGACCTGCCAAACCACGCCAGCTGCACTAATGTGTCAGAGGGAACACCATTCAACTGACGACCGGTGTCAGCCTGCAGGCGCCCTGCCCGCCACAAGGAGTTGCTAGAGAGCGATGAGCCAAGTAAAGCCCCTCCAGACAAACCCTCTCCTAACCCAGACGACGCTGGGCCAATTGTGTGCCACCCTATGGGACTCCAGGTCATGGCCGGTTGTGACACAGCCTGGGATTGAACCCGGGTCTGTAGTGATGCCTCAAGCGCTGTGATGCCTCAAGCACAGCCGTAGACTGCTGCGCCATTCGGGTGGCATCGTTTCACTTTTTAACCTGAGGCTTTTATTTTATAGACGATAACATTGGAGTGACCTAAGCATGTATTCATATGACACAACAACCAACCACACAGCGTTCACAAGGTTGAGCCCACACTTCAATCTCCACAAATGGATGATCGAGATGTATCGTTATAGATGGAGGAGGGGGTATAACAGTGGAACAATCGGTTGGTTTAATGTCAGCTTTGACTGGGATAACTAATTTTCATGTCTGGATTATAAAAATGGGTATAATTCGCACATGGTGCCATAAATCTATATAAGAGAAATGCTTTCCCAAGTTGCTATGATTTTTACTGAGGCAAGAGCTCTAGTCCCAAACAGAGATGGGACATTAACAGAAAACATAATTATGTTATTCGACCTGAGCTTTCCCCTTTAGACATTAACAATGCTGTTGTGAGAGAAATAATCAAGTACTGCAGACGATTTCAACCAGTTACTGTATGAATAATGCTTTATAGATATGTGTTTGACAGTGATTGATGGACTAGACTGTAGATGCACTTAGTTCCAGGCACACAGGTATTTCTGTAATCGTGGTCAGTCTGTTGCTCAGGCCTTATGTTTTGCTGAGATCCAGTCTACCAACCCAACACATGGAATATTCACATCCAGCAGCCCATTTAGAAAATCCTTTATTCAAAATGCATCCACAACTGAACTGGGGGTTACACTAGAGAGCAGGCCGGGGAGGTTCCGAAAAGCTCCATAACATTTAGCTATTAGCAGTGAGAGGCAGAGGAGGGGGTATAAGTGGGTGTGACTGACTGATTGAAATGACATTTAATGTGCTGTAGGGGGATTTCACCTCTCACACAGCCACGGCATAAAATATCTACAAACCTAATGTAGTGCATTAGGCCTCTGTTGCTCTGGAATATCATTTTGTCAATGGATCAGCTACATGTTTCGTCAAGTGTCAGAAGTGATTGGCATGAGGCATTACGTTACATTAGACCAGCGGAGTGTATTAATGTTTGCCAAGGGAAGCCAGGCTCTCACAAAATATTGACCAAGAAAACAAGAAAAAAACTAAAAATAATTTATCTTTAATTTCTCTGTGATTCCTACATTTCCTTTAATTCACAAGAGGCGGAATGTATCTCATCAGAGAAAGCATCCGAGGGAACGAAACAGTACCCCTCTGTCTCAGTATGTGTAGCATATCTATCTGATGCTGTCTGGTCATAAAGAGTACCTGTAGCATTGAATGCAAGGGAAGCCAGCAAGCATTTGGCCTCCCCAAAAATATATTGCCAATCAGCATTGAGCTAAACAGAGTGAGCTCAGCTGTGAATGGTCCTGGCGCACCAAAAAAAAGTGTCAAGGAAAGCAAGTTTGGACTTGGCTTCAGACCAATCACATCACAAGCCAAACATCATTATTGTCAGGAATTGTTGCATCTCGTGTTGTTGCCCTCCGGTGGCTAACTAGCTAGCTAAAATTATCCATTTGCTGGAGATAGCGATTTGGACTTGTGGTTTTAATTATCCGTCAATGGTCAGTGATTATAACGGCAATTCTGATACAACCATAAATCCATACATTGGGACCCTGGCATTAGTGGATGGAAGTTCAACACGTAGCTAGACAACCTGGTCTCAGATTAGACGTAACATAGTAATCGTAAATCTGGGACACTCAAATTAGTATATGCTATGTTTAGTATGGATACTTAAAGCAAAAAGAAAGTAGGATGGTTGATTGGGGTAGATGTGTGGGCGTATAACACGAATGCCTAGCAACCCAAAGATTGCAAGTTCAAATCTCATCTTGGACCATTTTAGCTAATAAGCAACTTTTTAACTACTTAAAGGTTTTTAGCTCCTTTGCAACTACTTAGCATGTTATCTAACCTTCCCGCAAACCCTAAACTTAACCCTTCTAGCTAAATGTTCCCCTACCCCTAACCCCTTTAACTTAAGTCCAAAACTAAACCCTAACCTCTAGCCTAGTTAGCCAGCTAGCCAGAATTTGTGACATTTCATACATTCGCAAATTCGTACATTTATCAAATTCGTAACACATTTGACTTTTGCAAATTCGTACTTACTTACTGAATTTATTGTCCCCATGGGGAAATTTAGATGCAGTGTCATGTACACATTTAAAGTGGCGTTTAAATACAAAACAAAATTGACAATACAACTTTCATAACAGTTACGCACCAATAAAAATAATAATAGTAAGAAATTATAAATAAAACATGAAATAAAGAAGAAGAAAAGACTAGCCTGCTTGCCTTACGGAGTCAATGGGAACATTCCCCGAGCTATTTAGGAGGGATATCACACCTGGCACAAATTATTGACTGGTTCTGTTTTACTTGATGAGGGGTGCCCTATACCTGCGCCCAGAGGGGAGTAATTCAAAGTCCAGGTACAGGGGGTGGCTTGGGTCTAAAATTAATTTGTGAGCCTTACGGAGGGCCCTGACCTTAAAGACCTCATCCAGGCCTGTCTGTTTGACTCCAAGTACCTTGCTTGCTGTGGTGATAATCCTTCTCAGCATGTTTCTCTGGCTGACAGTGGCATTTCCAAACCAACAAACAATACAAAAAGTTAAAATACTCTCAATAAAGGATTTGTAAAACAGAATCAGTATAGTACAGTCTATATTAAAATAACCCAACTTGTTTTAGAAAGTACAGTCTCTGTTGGCTCTTTTTGTAGATCAGGTCTGTACATTTATTCCACTTATTGTCCAAAAGGACACCCAGATATTTATATTCCTCTAAAAATGTCTATATTCTGACCTCTGATAGATGTTGCAGAGGTAGGTGTTGTACGCTTCCTGAAGTCTATGCACATCTCTTTGGTCTTGTTGGTATTGAGGACCAAGTGTGATTCCTCACACCACTCTACAAAGTCATCTAGGACCGGGCAAACTGAAATGGGTCGAGGAGCTTCTGGGTGACACTGAGAACATGACTTTTCATAATTTTCTCAAGGCATTTCATTACTAAGGATGTCAAGGCGACATGGCGGTAGTCATTCAGCACAGTGGGATTAGCTGCTTTAGGAATTGGTATAATTATTGACTTTTTCCACAATACTGGCACGTGTTGCTGGTCAAGTGAGGATTGGAAAATGTCTGTAAAAACACCAGCCAGTTGTTCAGCACAGTGCTTTAACACATGTCCACGTATTTTGTCTGGGCCTGGGCTGTTGTGTGTGTTACATCCCCTGAGCAACTTTAGAACACCAGACTGTTGAACAACAACTCTCTCAAACATTTGTAATGATCCGGCACGAAGATGTCATTCAAATCTTGAGAAGAAAACATTCAGTTCATTAGCCATGTTCTGGCCCTCATATCCCCCAAGGTCAGCACTGGTTTTTCCCCTGCCTATGTGGGCGGCACTAGCCATGGATTTAATCCCTTGCCAGGCCACCCTTGCGTTTCCTGAGGAGAGGGTCCTCTCCACCCTTTGCTTGTATGCCTCCTTGTCCACCAGTATCTGTCTTTTGATCTCACGTTGTACTTCTCCTAAAGCCTGTCTATCATCCCCAGCATGAAATGCCTTCTTCCTATCAAGTAGTGATTTTAGATGTTTTGATACCCAAGGTTTGTTGTTAGGGAAGATTTTACAGGTCTTAGTAGGCACAACTGACTCAACACAGAAGTTTACATAGTCTGAAATAACATCTGTGAGTTCATCCAGATCAGAGCTGCTGTCCTCAAATACCTCCCACATTGTACAGTCAAAACACCCCTGGAGACCAAATACCTCCCACATTGTACAGTCAAAACACCCCTGGAGACCAAATACCTCCCACATTGTACAGTCAAAACACCCCTGGAGACTAAATACCTCCCACATTGTACAGTCAAAACACCCCTGGAGACCAAATACCTCCCACATAGTACAGTCAAAACACCCTGGAGACCAAACACCTCCCGCATTGTACAGTCAAAACACCCCTGGAGACCAAATACCTCCCACATAGTGCAGTCAAAACACCCTGGAGACAAGTGATACTGTTGTCATTCCAGATCTGGACAATTTTAACTGTGGGTTTCTCCCTCTCCAGGAGCCGACACTAGGTTGGCCTGAGGTAGACCACATTGTGGTCTGATGTCCCCAGGGGAGGTCTGGTGGTGGCAGAGAACGCCTTTGGTATTTTTCCTAGTGTGACATTTCACATAATGATGTTATGTGCGCAAGACTTTGTGCAAGGTACAGTTGTTAAAATCCCCTAAAATACATTTGGGTGTGTCGGGGAGATGGATTCCAGTTTCTGTGACAGATTATAAATAACCTCTGATGCCTTAGTTACATTAGCTTTAGGTTGAATGTCCACAACGGTAACAAACAATTGGGGGAACTCACAGGGCAGGTAGAAGGTCGCAGTGACACAGAAAGCAGTTCAATGTCGGGGGTACAGAGTCTCTCTCCTACCAGGATCGATTTACACCACTGGTCCCTGACAAGCAGGCAGACGCCCACGCCGTGAAGTTTCCCTGTGACTGTCAGTTCACGGTCCGCTCTGACCAGAGTAAAGCCGGCCGGCTCCACTTCTCTGTCCGGGACTCTGTCATCCAGCCAAGTTTCCCCCTCAGTGACTGGGCATTAATCAGCAAGGTGGTGGTGGTGGGTAAGGGAAGATTGTTCTTCAATGATTTAAGTCTTGTCTGATTCCCCCGCGTTTTCCACGTTTGCCTTTGGGCTTGTAATCCACTCGCAGACAATCGGGTATTAGATGGGCCATTGGGATATCCATTGCGTTCATATTTGAGTTGCATTGTAGTAAGAACTCTCTGCTGTATTGGATTCCGCTGCCAGCAGTGTTTTCATAATTTAGTCTGTTCGTAGTGGGTATGTACACAATCAACAAGATCAGTCCAACACCCCACCACTGTAAATCCATGGTTGGCAGATTGTTTGTAAACTAAGTGTACAAATTAAAAACATAAAATAACGCCACACCAAACATCACACACACTGCAGGTCGCAAAAGAGCCGCAGTTATCATAAAATCATTGGTGATGAACATCCACAGGTTAATACATACAGTTGAAGTCGGAAGTTTACATACACTTAGGTTGGAGTCATTAAAACTATTTTTTCAACCACTCCACAAATTTCTTGTGAAACTATAGTTTTGGCAAGTCGGTTAGGACATCTACTTTGTGCATGACATAAGTAATTTTCCAAACAATTGTTTACAGACAGATTATTTCACTTATAATTCACTGTATCACAATTCCAGTGGGTCAGAAGTTTACATACACTAAGTTGTCTGTGCCTTTAAACAACTTGTAAAATTCCAGAAAATGATGTCATGGCTTTAGAAGCTTCTGATAGGCTAATTGACATCATTTGAGTCAGTTGGAGGTGTACCTGTGGATGTATTTCAAGGCCTACCTTCAAACTCAGTGCCTCTTTGCTTGACATCATGGGAAAATCAAAATAAATCAGTCAAGACCTCAGAAAAAAAGTTGTAGACCTCCACAAGTCTGGTTCATCCTTGGGAGCAATTTCCAAATGCCTGAAGGTACCACGTTCATCTGTACAAACAATAGTACGCAAGTATAAACACCATGGGACCACGCAACTGTCATTCCGCTCAGGAAGGAGACGTGTTCTATCACATAGAGATAAAAGTCCTTTGATGCGAAAAGTGCAAATCAATCCCAAACAACAGCCAAGAACCTTGTGAAGATGCTGGAGGAAACAGGTACAAAAGTATCTATATTCACAGTAAAACGAGTCCTATATCAACATAACCTGAAAGGCCACTCAGCAAGGAAGAAGGCACTACTCCAAAACCGCCATAAAAAAGCCAGACTATGGTTTGCAACTGGGGACAAAGACAAAGATCGTACTTTTTGGAGAAAAAGACAAAGATCGTACTTTTTGGAGAAATGTCCTCTGGTCTGTGAAACAAAAATAGAACTGTTTGGCCATCGTTATGTTTGGAGGAAAAAGGGAGAGGCTTGCAAGCCGAAGAACACCATCCCAACCGTGAAGCACGGGGGTGGCAGCATCATGTTTTGGGGGTGCTTTGCTGCAGGAAGGACTGGTGCACTTCACAAAATATATGGCATCATGAGATACGAAAATGATGTGGATATATTGAAGGAACATCTCAATACATCAATCAGGAAGTTAAAGCTTGGTCGCAAATGGCTTTTCCAAATGGACAATGACAATGACCCCAAGCATACTTCTAAAGTTTTGAAAAATGGCTTAAGGACAACAAAGTCAAGGTATTGGAGTGGCCATCTCAAAGCCCTTACCTCATCCTATAGAAAATATGTGGGCATAACTGAAAAAGCATGTGCGAGCAAGGAGGCCGACAATCCTGACTCAGTTACACCAGCTCTGTCAGTAGGAATGGGCCAGAATTCACCCAACTTATTGTGGGAAGCTTGTGGAAGGCAACCTGAAACGTTTGACCCAAGCTAAACAATTTAAAGGCAATGCTACCAAATACTAATTGAGTGTATGTAAACTTCTGACCCACTGGGAATGTGATGAAATCACTCGACTATTATTCTGACATTCTGACATTTCACATTCTCAAAATAAAGTGGTGATCCTAACTGACCTAAATCAGGGACTTTTTTACTAGGTTTAAATGTCAGGAATTGTGAAAAACCGAGTTTAAATGTATATGGCTAAGGTGTAGGTAAACTATATATATACAGTGCCTTGCGAAAGTATTCGGCCCCCTTGAACTAACTTTTTTAACAAATCAAAAACTGAAAAATTGGGCCTGCTTTTCTTCAGCAGGGACAGGGAAGATGGTTAAAATTGATGGGAAGATGGATGGAGCCAAATACAGGACCATTCTGGAAGAAAACCTGATGGAGTCTGCAAAAGACCTGAGACTGGGACGGAGATTTGTCTTCCAACAAGACAATGATCCAAAACATAAAGCAACATCTACAATGGAATGGTTCAAAAATAAACATATCCTGGTGTTAGAATGGCCAAGTCAAAGTCCAGGCCTGAATCCAATCGAGAATCTGTGGAAAGAACTGAAAACTGCTGTTCACAAATGCTCTCCATCCAACCTCACTGAGCTTGAGCTGTTTTGCAAGGAGGAATGGGAAAAAATTTCAGTCTCTCGATGTGCAAAACTGATAGAGACATACCCCAATCGACTTACAGCTGTAATCGCAGCAAAAGGTGGCGCTACAAAGTATTAACTTAAGGGGGCTGAATAATTTTGCACGCCCAATTTTTCCGTTTTTGATTTGTTAAAAAAGTTTGAAATGTCCAATAAATGTCGTTCCACTTCATGATTGTGTCCCACTTGTTGTTGATTCTTCACAAAAAAATACAGTTTTATATCTTTATGTTTGAAGCCTGAAATGTGGCATAAGGTCGCAAAGTTCAAGGGGGCCGAATACTTTCGCAAGGCACTGTATATATATATATATATATATATATATATTAGTCTGTCCACTATTGTTTGGAAGAAACATGATTTTGAAAACTGTCATCGAAATACCCAAACCTTTTCTTTGAACACAAATAGGACAATTGAGACCTAAAAAGAATCTGCCATGACGGGGACAGTCTCCAAACGCAAGGGTTGTGGGTTTCAATTCCCATGGGGGACAAGTATGTAAAAAGTATTAAAATGTATGCACTCACTACTGTAAGTCGCTCTGGATAAGAGTTTATATGCATTTGGCTAAGGTGGATGTAAACTTCCGACTTCAACTGTACCATATGAAACGTAACATATCACAGTATATGTCATATCATATTTAGTTACAGAGTAATACGAAATGCTCTGAGACCAGGTTGATCTAGATCTAGTATGCAAATGTTAATTAGCTGTCCTGGCACATCGTTGCCAATGAAAGGAAGTTAGGCTAGCAGCAAGCATTTTAGCCAGGTAGCCTAGGACAACAAAAACTAAAAGTGTATACTATATTACAGAGTCATATACCATTTAGGCATTGGCGTTCCTCTACAAGCAGGGTGAGTCAACATGTTTACTCTACATGCATTCACACATGCGCACACACACAGAAATCAGTGCCATGGACAGCCACATACTTAGCTTACGTTGACTGGACTAAATTGTTTTTGGTATCTTTTAGTTGTCACTCTGTTAGACTAAGCATAGGTGATTAGATGATGTTGAACTGTTCAATGGCTGCTGGAATAGTGGAGGCAGCTCCTGTTTTTTTTTTTGTTTTGCGACTTGCAGTAACTCTCCGTCGTTCTAAATCAATAGTTGTTTAGTAGTCCAGAAATGTCGGAAACATTACCTCACATGACCATAATGTAGGTCATGCAATGTGTTTTGTGGACTTCACCAGACAGATTAAGTTTATTCTACCGCTGTCTCTTCTTATTGTCTAGCCTTAGGCCTATATATCATGGTGTCAAGGCATATGAACTAACAGGTTATAGCGAAAACATTAGCATCCACAGTGAGCTTACCAAAGTGAGCTTACCAAAGCACTGCTACTGCATAGACAGTCAGAGAACGACAACTCATAGCGGATTGGAAAAACAAATACGATTTGCTTGCCGCACATGCACCAGTCTCACACTACCGAGATTGTGAGCTGTACGGAATCCATATTAGGAACGATCATTCCTCCTTGACAGGTGAGGGCTGAGGATGAGGAATGACGCACACCTGCTAGCCTACATTAGTAGAGCCGAAACCCTGACGATCGATAGACATAACCAGTCAGGAGTGTGCCCAGTCAGCCAGCCAGATGACCTTGGTTCATTGGTAGAGTGAGCGAGTTGGTGTGTAAGCAGGCAGTAGCACAACACTGTAGGAAGCATGACCACCCGTATAAACCTGGACGGACATGACTGTGGAACATAGACAACATTAACATTGTCTAAGTTCCATTGAGATAACTTTCATTTACACCATGTGAAACTAAGGTGACGTGATCAGACCTTGTCAAAGAGACATTGTAAAACATGTCCACACACAGGACCATGAACTGACACAACTTGACTTTGGCACATGTACTTGTTCATGGTCAATGTGGTGTAACTGAAAGGAAAGGAGACACAGGCATTCCCAGAGGACCATTGTCCACACACAGAAACATGTTCTGCCACGAGGCTGGTGTGAATCATTAGGGCAAGGTTCCCCCATGTTTTCTGAGCAAAAATAAATTGTTGAACATACACTATCGTTCAAATGTTTGGGGTCACTTAGTAATGTCCTCGTTTTCGAAAGAAAAGCTCATTTTTTTATCCATTAAAATATCATCAAATTGATCAGAATTACAGTGTAGACATTGTTAATGTTGTACAACCTAATGCCAGCATCACTGTTGACGTTGAGACTGGTGTTGATAAACTTGGATCAACTTGGATTAGCTAACACAACATGCCATTGGAACACAGGAGTGAGGGTTGCTGATAATGGGCCTCTGTACGCCTATGTAGATATTCCATTAAAAATCAGCTGTTTGCAGCTACAATAGACATTTACAACATTAGCAATGTCTACACTGTATTTCTGATCAATTTGATGTTATTTTAATGGACAAAAAAAGTGCTTTTCTTTCAAAAACAAGGACATTTCTAAGTGACCCCAAACTTTTGAACGGTAGTGTACACTTGTTTACAAACATCAGGAAATCGGCTCCAAGTGATTTTAATTTGGGAAATCTATTTCCAAATATGTCCATGCATAATAGAGAGACACGTGATCATATGCAAATGTAGGGTTTGAAATGCAAGGTTTGAAAGTATTACGTTTTAGCCAAATATTCTATCTGTTTGGGCTTCTTGCGGTCAATTTGCAGTCTACAAATTATTTGTAATATGTTCCAGCCTCCTGACCATCCGCTCATGAAAAAATTGCCCCGTGGCTGAATCTAGTTGATCCCTGCAGTAGGGCCTAGCTAGCTTCAAGACCATGGACAGCGGTCGCTAAGTTGTTGACTCATCTACCTGCCATAGAATAGACAGCCAGGCCCCCTGCGAAACACACGCAGGTTAATCCATAGCTGCCTATCACAAGGGACTTCCTATTCTGAGGGGACATCTTTAGAGCACCACATGTAATCTAAATGAGAGGAGCAACTTTTTCATAAAGGAGACGCTTGAGTAAATGAAGGATACAAAGTATATAGAAAGCAGGTGCTTCCACACAGGTGTGGTTTCTGAGTTAAGCAGTTAACATCCCATCAAGCTTAGGGTCATGTATAAAAATGCCCAGTTTCCCATTATTTTGGATACCATGGCTAGAATTAAGAGATCTCAGTGACTTTGGAAGAGGGAGGGGTCTCAAAGGAGCATAGGGGTTTAGAGGCTGTGTGTGTGTGTGTGTGTGTGTGTGTGTGTGTGTGTGTGTGTGTGTGTGTGTGTGTGTGTGTGTGTGTGTGTGTGTGTGTGTGTGTGTGTGTGTGTGTGTGTGTGTGTGTGTGTGTGTGTGTGTGTGACCAGTTCTCAACCCAAATTATTACTTCTGGGAGATTCTGGAGCGACGCATGATACAGCGTTTTCCAACACCAATAACACACCAAATGATGGAATTTCTCATGGAAGCCTCCAGTAGAGTTCCAGACACTTGTAGAATCTATGGCAAGGCGCATTGAAGCTGTTAAGACACTTTATGTTGGGGGTTCCATTATTTTGGCAGTTACATGTACTGTATATTAGTCAACCTGATTTGAGAGTATTCCAATGCTATTTAAATGTTTTGAAATGGGGGAAATTAAAATTTTCCCTGATGTTCTCAGTGCACTGCAAAGAATTAAATCCTAAAATGAAAAATCTAATAAAAGTACTAATGTGACATTGCCCAAAACAAATTATCTGGAAATATTGGCACAATCAGCTCCAATGGATATGCTGCTTTTCTCAGGGGGATGTTAACTGACTCAACAGGTGTTAGCTGTAAGCACAATTTCCCTGCTAAATCATTAGCATGAGTTGTGTGGAATTTGTAAGCATCCTTCTGGAAACAAAGAAATAACTGTTATGATATCAACAGTATATTCCCTTGAGCAATTGGTTACATTTAACAGTGGTTCAAGATATCGTTTGTCAGGTTCATTGAGTATTGGCGACACTAGAAAACGACGATACAGACAATTTAATTGTCATTAAAAAAAATGAAATGAGAGTGGGTTTGAGCAGTTGGCTAGAGTTCACAGCAGCAAAAACAAACTAGTGGTGTGGCCCTCACTGAATCTCTATTTTGAGAAAGATGCTGGTTGTTAAGAACTTAACAGTCAATCACCCTCAAAGGTGAGTATGAGGTGAATTGAAAATAGGCAACGTTACTGGAGTTGCCAAGTTGTTTTGGAGAAGCCTTCATTTTCCAGTTGATTTGCTTGTAAGTGTGGGTGTGTGTGTATGTGTGGGGTGTGGGTGTGTGTGGGTGGTTGTGGTGGTATGAGGCACTGATAGATGGAATGCGGTGTGTGATCAGTAGGCTGCTGATCGCAGGCCCAGGTGGTACCCTAATTGCTTTTGTAAATATCCAGCCAAGTAAATTCATAATTTATTCAAACGTAAGCCGTAGAACGACGGCGCCCTAGGTTTGTACATCTGCTTGGCCAATACGTAAATAAAAAAGCCATTTAAAATGACTTTAACCCAAAAACACATCAACAAACTATGAAGGGCATCAGTAGCTTAACTAAGTCGCATGTTACACCCTCAAACACCACTCAGTAAAAGAGTCCTCACCCGTTTAATCAGTGCCATACTCCAGAAACCACCGGGACATAGGAACGACACTGTTAAATACAGCCAAACAACACACGTCAGAACCGATACCACTGGATCGGGAACATTAGTGAAGTCAAGTGACTCTCAGGCTTCTTGCTGAGCTGAACATAAGAGTCCTTTAAATTGTGCACTGAACAATGATAAAGGGGGGAAAACAGTACATTTCCTTTCTGAGCTTTCAACTGAAATAATGTGATTCTAAATGAACGTTAATTAATTAATTCCAATTAAAGTCAATACATTTCATTACCAAGCAAGTAGCAAAAACACAGCTGGCAAAGTATAGGCAAAGGAGCTATTTGTGTTTGTTATGGATCCCCATTACCTGCTGCCAAGGCAACAGCTAATGAGGATTCCTGGGGTCCAGCAAAATTAAGGCAGTTATAACATTTTTTAAACATTACAATAACTTCAGAAACGGTTTCACAACCTATTAAGTGTGTGCCTTCAGGCCCCGACTCTACTACCACATACTGTGTCAACACACTGGCTGGAATCCCGAGTGATGCCGCGGTCTGTGGCACCGCATCTCAGTGCTTGAGGTGTCACTACAGACACCCTGGTTCTGTGCCTATGTTTGTGTTGCTTCACAGTCCCTGCTGTTCCATAAGGTGTTTTCTAAATCTAATTTTACAGCTTGCACGAGTTACTTGACGTGGAATAGAGTTCCATGTAGTCATGGCTCTATGTAGTACTGTGCGCCTCCCATAGTCTGTTCTGGACTTTGGGACTGTGAAGAGACTTCTGGTGGCATGTCTTGTGGGGTATGCATGGGTGTCCGAGCTGTGTGCCAGTAGTTCAAACAGACAACTCGGTACATTCAACATGTCAATACCTCTCACAAACAGCCAGGAGCGATTTACATGCATATTATTAATGTTAGCTCACTGTGTACGTACATCCAAAGGCAGCCATGCTGCCTTGTTCTGAGGCAATTGCAATTTTCTTAAGTCCCTCTTTGTGGCACCTGACCACATGACTGAACAGTAGTCCAGGTGTTACAAAACTAAGGCCTGTAGGACCTGCCTTGTTGAGAGTGCTGTTAAAGATGCAGAGCAGCGCTCTATTATGGAAAGACTTCTCCCCATCCCAGCTACTGTTGGAGTAATCCTTCCACTGCAGAATCACCTCTCAATGTTGTTCGTGACACACTGGCTGCAGTCCATACACATTATTTTTACACCCTCATCCCTCACACTAGCCACTTTCCTTCGGGAGAATCCCTGTCGAAACCGGATGCAGTTTGATTGCCATTTTAAGTTGAGGTGCAATTCACAAACGTTGCCCCCTTGGCCCAGCTTGAGGGAGCGAATGAAGAACTTCATTCACTTGTGGTGTAGAAATTACCCACAATTCAATGCAAACTGTAGTCACGTGTCAAATCCCGGTGACCGCGAAGTGTTAAATTATGACGCTAGCTTGTCAATTAAAATAACATCAAATTGATCAGAAATACAGTGTAGACATTGCTAATGTTGTAAATGACCATTGTAGCTGGAAACGGCAGATTTTTTATGGAATATCTACAGAGGCGTACAGAGGCCCATTATCAGCAACCATCACTCCTGTGTTCCAATGGCACATTGTGTTTCCAGCTACAATAGTCATTTACAACATTAACAATGTCTACACTGTATCTCTGATCAATTAGATGTTATTTTTAATGGACATATTTTTTGGGCTTTTCTTTCAAAAACAAGGACATTTCTAAGTAACCACCAAACTTTTGAATGGTAGTTTAATCTATGAAATAGATTTTAGCATTGGCAAATTGGCTTAGACTCGTAGTGAAGCACCAATAAACCATAGCTAACTAAACAATGTTTTTTGGGGGGGGTGATTCTGAAATGTATTGGAATAAATTACCAAACTATAAAACTAGCTTGCCAGCTATGGGTAGCTAGCTACCTGACAGGGGTGCTATCTAGCTACGTTAGCTTGCTAGGTAAATTAATAGCTTTAGGTTGGTTGTCTTTAAGCTCAACTTCACGATTTCCACCAAGGACGTTGCCTCTCTGATCATCACTCTCCCATGCTTGGACAGGGGACATTTAAGGTACACTTGGATGTGATGATGTAAAGCGTCATTCAAAGACTGAGGGTTTAGGGCAGAGGACTGCCTACTTTGAGTTTGGACTGCAGCCACTGTCTTTGTTATGAAAAAGAAAATTGGTTTCACTATTATTACTGCCGGATTTTCTGCCATTGACGGTGAAAATCAGGTTAATTGACTCTTCTTTCAAAAGACCATACGTTGCCAACATGAAAAGCTAGCTGACGCACACTGGCAATGACAACAAGCTGTTTTCTAGTCTGGAAATATAATATTTTTCCATTAGCCTCTTGTGGATGAACCAAGGTTGGAGTCCACCACCACAGCAGAAAAGCTATGACTGATTCACACAATATGGCCGACCCAAACCGTACTTAGCTGGATATTTTCTTCTCATATTATGCTTTCCTACATGATTCCAGCCAGGATGATGGCTCAGTTTGGCAAACTGTCTGGAAAACATCTTTACAATCTAATACATTTCTACTTTCAAATCTTTCAAATTCTGTACAACTGTATGAGTCACAGTAGCATGTCAATACTAGTTTACAAGCCTGGCATTAGGGCATGACAGAAAGGTCATAGTGAGGTCACAGTAGCACTGTGCCACCACGGCTACATCCTCAAACCC
Source organism: Oncorhynchus mykiss (assembly GCF_013265735.2). NCBI lineage: Eukaryota > Metazoa > Chordata > Actinopteri > Salmoniformes > Salmonidae > Oncorhynchus > Oncorhynchus mykiss. The sequence goes on along the minus strand of NC_048588.1, from coordinate 8,299,552 downwards.
TGCAGCTCTGTTTCTTCACACACACAGGTGCTACACCAGGCCACAGTGTGATCAGACAGAGTCAGAAGACAGGGGGTGGGATGAAAGAATGTTTTACGATGAACACCAGGTTCATCGTAAAGTCTATTGTCACGGTGTAGGACTTACAACCAAAGAATGTCATAGTGGCCGATTGATTCCCCTAGCACCGTGTAGTAGGGGATGGAGAGAGAGGAGGGAGTCAGGATCGATGGGGATAGTTCCACAGGCAGAAAGGCAATCAGGTCTGCCATGTCAGGAGTCCTGCCCTCCAGCACAGTACCGTTTCAGACGATCAGCGGAACACACACACACACATACACATACACAGCAAGGCGAGAAGAATACTTGTGACCTTGTGTGATACTCCTCCATGTTTAAGTGTGTGAATTCCACAATCACACTAATTATTTCTGATGGTAGTACAGAGAAAAGCAGTTCCTTTCTCCAGTATTATTAAAGGTCCTTTCTGACCCTAATGTGACTGGTTTAATTTCAGAGGGAGAATGTACAGGCACGCAGTGGTGACGTATAAAGATTTGATACAAAAACAATGCAATGGGAGGTCAAAACCTACAATTTTTAACTGCACAATCAAGGGCTAATTCTTGCCTACCGGATGGAAGATCCAGGCTAAAGACCCGCAAGGGGCATTGAACTGTCGCTACATTGGTGTCAGAAGTGGGATGGTACAGAGTGAGACTGGGCACTCAGAAAAACATTTAGAAAAGTGGTTTAAGCTATACGGTAATGTTCTACGCTTATGATCTTCCATTACATGTAGCTCATTTTTTTTTTATCTATCTATCTAAGAGAAAGGCAATTATCTGAGTAAAATAATCAGGACCCCATACTGCTTTGCTAGATTACTCTATATAAACAACAAATTAACTTGAAAGACCTCATCTTTTCATAGTTTAGTGGTAGGAAAGTATAAAGCGAGCACACAGTGCAAACTTATTTCACAGAGGAGCTGATACAGAGCTTAGTCAAGTTTAAAAGGTTGAGGCACAGACAATTAAACAAATATTATATGATATCATGCTACCTTACTGTCAGAGAAAGCTACATCCAAGCCTGAATCCACAGAGCACATCAGGTCATCTCACTCCCACATACAGATTCCTACAAAGCTCCTTTTATCCCACATCATCCTACGTTATACCAGTGATGGAAATGTAGCACAAACCATGACTTATGGCTGAACAAACCTTTGCTGGCAACAATATTAGTATAGTCATGATCAATGGTGTTAATGCTAGCATTACTACAGATATATGGGGAACAATGGCACACATTCCAATTTGTAGGACTGTCACAGAGTGATTGAACATCTTGATGTTGTAAATAGTTTGCCCCAGGAGTTTCTGACTAAGTGGCCAGACCAGGAAAAACTCTGGGCCCCATGTATAAGCTACAACCAGTCAACCGGTCATACATTCAGTAAGCTCCTGGTCCTATCAAGTCTTGGATAAAACTGATCTCCTGGCCCTATCTATTTGTGGGTAGCACTGTTGAATAAAGACATTTTTTTTTACATACTCTGTAGTCATACAGTGCATTCGGAAAGTATTCAGACCTCTTCACTTATTCCACGTTTAGTCCCAAACTCTGTCAGGTTGGATGGGGAGCGTCGCTGCACAGCTCTTTTCAGGTCTCTCCAGAGATGTTCAATCGGGTTCAAGTCCAGACTCTGGCTGGGCCACAAAAGGATATTCAGGCTTGTCCCGAAGCCACTCCTCCGTTGTCTTGGCATTGTGCTTAGGGTCGTTGTCCTGGTGGAAGGTGAACCTTTGCCCCAGGCTGAGGTCCTGAGCACTCTGGAGCAGGTTTTCCTAAAGAATCTCTCTGTACTTTTCTCCGTTCAACTTTTCCTTGATTCTGACTGGTCTCGCAATCCCTGTCGCTGAAAAACATCCCCACAGCATGATGCTGCCACCACCATGCTTCCAGGTGTGATGCTCGGCATTTAGGCCAAATATTTCAATCTTGGTTTCATCAGACTAGAAAATCTTGTTTCTTATGGTCTGAGAGTCCTTTAGGTGCCTTTTGACAATCCTAAGCGGGCTGTCATGTGCCTTTTACTGGGGGAGTGGTTTTCGTCTGTCAACTCTACCATAAAGGCCTGACTGGTGAAGTACTGCATAGATAGTTGTCCTTCTGGAAGGTTCTCCCATCTCCACATTGGAACTCTGGAGCTCTGTCAGAGTGACGACTTGGTTGTTGGTCAACTCCCTGACCAGGGCCCTTCTCCCAAAAATTGACCAGTTTGGCCAGGTGGCCAGCTCTAGGAAGAGTCTTGATGGTTACAAACTTCTTCCAGTTAAGTATGATGGAGCCCACTGTGTTCTTGGGGAGCTTCAATGCTGCAGAATGTTTTGGTACCCTTCCCCAGATCTGTGCCTCGACACAATTTGGTCTCGGAGCTCAACAGACAATTCCTTTGACCTCTTGGCTTGGTTTTTGCTCTGACATGCACTGTCAACTGTGGGACCTTATATAGACAGGTGTGTGCCTTTCCAAATCATGTCCAATCAATTGAATTTACCACAGGTGGACTCCAATGAAGTTGTAGAAACATCTCAAGGATGATCAATGAAAACAGAAACAAAAGGTCTGAATACTTATGTAAATGAGGTGATTCTGTTTAGTTTTTTTGCAAACATTTCTAAAAATGTTTTTTTTCGCCTTGTCATTATGGGGTATTGTGTGTAGAGTTGAGGGGGGAAAACGATTTAATACATTTTAGAATAAGGCTGTAATGTAACAAAATATTTAAAATGTCAAGGGGTCTGAATACTTTCTGAATACACTGTATAAAGAGCTCTATTTTGATTTATCTAAATGAATTTGCCGTTTTCTCTGTGAACGCTGTTGTGTTTACAAGAATATACATTTAAAATTGAGGAAATGGCCTACAGACAGGCTTAAAACAGTTGCCCTCCTCCATGTTCAAATTTACTGTGATGCCTTTTTTATAGTATTGGTGACAGTGGCTGCATTCCCACAGATTGTATCTGACACACACAGACATACTGTACATACTTAAAAGTACTCACTCTTACTTACGAAGAGAAACGTACAGACAAACAACTGAAAGCATTTACAGCCGAGGAAAGACTATATTATACTTCGTATACCTGTAGAAAATCATACTATTTTCTTATGTGGAATATACTATGTGTGTTGTTGTACTGTATCAACCCTATAGAGTGTGTTTGTTCTATGTCTCAAATAACTCCAACAGGTCTTGATATAACACACCCACTTGATATGGCCTCCACATAATATCAGTTAATTGAAAATAATTGAGAGCTCTGACACAGTATGCCATTGTGTGGCAGGCCCTTTCAGCCAGTTGATTGGAGCTATCGGATCTCCCTGTATTTCCTTTGTTTTCCCACGAAGGCAATTTAGCACCTCCTGAAATGCAATCAGCTGTTCCAGCGTGAGCGCTAAGATAGCTAGCTAGCTGGGGATAGCTAATGAGGATCTGTATGCTGAGGCACATGCCCAGCCACACCTGCCACATCTCAGCTGCTCCATCATATTGATTTACCATATACCATTTCAACAGGAAAACACTTCCATTCCCTAACATCGTAATTTCACCATGGGTATATTATTCAAATGATCCACTCTCCCGGAGACAAACACATTTAACAGGAGGGGCCCACGGTTCAACTTGACAAGGTACTTTTACATAATGCTATTGAGAACCGATGATTTTGGATAATTATGACATGAATGTAAATATGACATGAATATCTCCAAAGTATTGACATTGTAATAATTACCAGTCATTATTCAAACCATATCGACAACATTGTCCTTCTCCGAAAACCGCAGTTCAGCAGTATTCAGTACTACTCTGTCGCTATGTATTATCTACAGAGCAGGATGTGTGAAGATCAGGACTAATCCTGGGAAACAATTAGGAACAAACAAATAGTTTTACATCCAAAGGACCGTTGTCCGCCATAAATTGTTGATTTTCTTGATGTTTATTAGCAGACATCTATTGCCGCTCACTTCTGATCTCAGGCTGTGTGGATCTCATTTAGAGAATGAAAAGAGAACATCAACACAGTAAAACAGAAAACTACACAGACAGTCGATCTCAGAGGACATGAAGGGCAGATATCTGAACAGGAAAAGCCATGTTACATGTAGTGATCAGTGAAGTAGTGGTAAAAACAAGGGGGGGGGGGGGGGAATGGCGGGAAAATGCTGGTCTCAGTTCGCGGTCAATAAAAGGGCGTAAACAGAGTTTACATGCATTTATCTTCCAATATACCACTGGTGGTGATACAGTCATTTCACTGACACTGGTAATATGTGATTATAAACTCAGCAAAAAAAAAAAAAAAACGTCATCTCACTGTCAATTGCGTTTATTTTCAGCAAACTTAACTTGTGTAAATATTTGTATGAACATAAGATTCAACAACAGACATAAACTGAACAATTTCTACAGACATGTGACTAACAGAAATGGAATAATGTGTCCCTGAACAAAGAGGGGGTCAAAATTAAATGTAACAGTCAGTATCTGGTGTGGACACCAGCTGCAATAAGTACCTCAGTGCATCTCCTCCTCATGGACTGCACCAGATTTGCCAGTTCTTGCTGTGAGAGGCACCTGCAAGTTCCCGGACATTTCTGGGTGGAATGGCCCAAGCCCACACCCTCTGATCCAATAGGTCCCAGACGTGCTCAATGGGATTGAGATCCGGGCTCTTCGCTGGCAATGGCAGAACACTGACATACCTGTCTTGCAGGAAATCACGCACAGAACGAGCAGAATGGCTGGTGGCATTGTCATGCTGGAGGTTCATGTCAGGATGAGCCTGCAGGAAAGGTACCACATGAGGGAGGAGTTCTTCCCTATAACACACAGCGTTGAGATTGCCTGCAATGACAACAAGCTCAGTCCGATGATGCTGACACACCGCCCCAGACCATGATGGACCCTCCACCTCCAAATCAATCCCGCTCCAGAGTACAGGCCTCGGTGTAACGCTCATTCCTTTGACGATAACCGCAAATCCGACCATCACCCCTGGTGAGACAAAACGGTTACTCGTCAGTGAAGAGCACTTTTTGCCAGTCCTGTCTGGTCCAGCGACGGTGGGTTTGTGCCCATAGGCGACGTTGTTGCCAGGGATGTCTGGTGAGGACCTTCCTTACAACAGGCCTACAAGCCCTCAGTCCAGCCTCTCTCAGCCTATTGCGGACAGTCTGAGCACTGATGGAAGGATTGTGCGTTCCTGGTGTAACTCGGGCAGTTGTTGTAATTTTGCACGCCCAATTTTTCAGTTTTTGATTTGTTAAAAAAGTTTGAAATATCCAATAAATGTCATTCCACTTCATGATTGTGTCCCACTTGTTGTTGATTCTTCACAAAAAAATACAGTTTTATATCTTTATGTTTGAAGCCTGAAACGTGGCAAAAGGTCGCAAAGTTCAAGGGGGCCGAATACTTTCGCAAGGCACTGTAGAACATTTTACCGTAAGTAACCGTAACTAATATGTCAGCTTATGTGACAATGTTAGTGGTAAATAAACAGAAAAATTTGCCAAGTAATGATGTAACCAATTGTCTGCAAAGCTTGAGAAATAAATCCCTTGTTTTCCCTAAAGCCTTTTAAAATCATAATCAATAAAGAGCAACCAGAATTGCGAAAATAATTTAAATATAATCCTCACTATATTTGGAGCCACGTGAAGAATGTGACATTGAAAGTGCCAGAGAGCCACCCAGCCAAGAACTTCAGTGAAATATAATGCCAATTGAAATGGCAGCTTTTCTCTCTGCAGTTCCCGTATGTTCTTAACATTGCAAGAAAGGATCAGTGTAAATATATCAATGCAGCATAGCCCGTTAGTGTTTTCTAGCTACTGAAAATGGAATTCATGAGCAAAAAGCAAAAGATCTGAAAACAAGCTTTTGTTAATGTTGTGGTGTATTGATAAAGGTTTGGGAAAGTGATACAAAATAAATAACTACATGGTAGCCTATATTCTAATCCTTTTCAATTAGAGGTCGACCGATTATGATTATTCAACGCCAATATCGATACCGATTATTGGAGGACCAAAAAAGCCGATACCGATTAATCGCCAATGTTTTGTTTGTTTATTTGTAATAATGACAATTACAACAATACTGAATGAACACTTATTTTAACTTAATATAATACATCAATAAAATTAATTTAGCCTCAAATAAATAATGAAACGTTCAATTTGGTTTAAATAATGCAAAAACAAAGTGTTGGAGAAGAAAGTAAAAGTGCAATATGTGCTATATAAGAATGCTAACGTTTAAGTTCCTTGCTGAGAACATATGAAAGCTGGTGGTTCCTTTTAACACGAATCTTCAATATTCTCAGGTAAGAAGTTTTAGGTTGTAGTTATTATAGGAATTATAGGACTATTTCCCTCTATACCATTTGTATTTCATTAACCTTTGACTGTTGGATGTTCTTATAGGCACTTTAGTATTGCCAGTGTAACAGTATAGCTTCCGTCCCTCTCCTCGCTCCTCCCTGGGCTCGAACCAGGAACACAACGACAACAGCCACCCTGAAGCAGCGTTACCCATGCAGAGCAAGTGGAACAACCACAGGCTCAGAGCGAGTGACGTTTGAAACGCTATTAGCGCGCGCTAACTAGCTAGCCATTTCACTTCGGTTACACCAGCCTAATCCCGGGAGTTGATAGGTGTGACGACCCTCCCACTCTGTCTGCCGTATTTTGTCTTTGCTCTTGTTTCCTTATTAGGATGCCGGTGGGCGGAGTTGAGAGGGTCGTCAGCTACATGGGAAACACCTGGGCCCAGGTGTTTCCCAGGATAAATACACCCCTTCCCCATTCATGGAGGAGACTCTCTCCATGCAGACATTTGTAGATTGTGTTGTGGTTCTTGTTGGCTTTTTGTTTGTTTGTTTGCTTTGGCACCTTTCAACACCCTGCATTATCACATTCATGCATGCAAAACACTCACTTACGCTACTGATTACTGATTACACACACCATTGTATATTTTCCTTAGTTGTTTTAGTTAATAAATATCTTTTGTTACTCCTTATCTCCACGTTGTCTCCCTTTGTTACGGGCTTTGAGCCGGTTCGTGACAAGTGGGGGCTCGTCCGGGATATTTGAACTGTTGGTTTGGGAGACTGTGGAAGTATGTGTTTGAGTTTAATAGGCCCAGTATTGGTTGTCTTTGTTTGGGTTGTGTGCTGCGTTGGAGAGAGTATAAGTATAATGGTTAGTTTCCAGGCCCTGCCTAGCCTGGAAATGTTTGTTCTACTTTCTTTTGGGACATCAGCCTGAGGTGAGTAATCGGCTGTGTACCTCAGTGGGAGATTTGGGTAGGGTAGTGGAACTTGCTACCTGGAGCTATAGCTTTTTTCCCCTGATAGGTTTAGCGACATGTTTCATTTTTGGAATATGTTGGGCATGGTTAATGTTTGTTATTTTTGTGTGGTGTCTGTGGACTGAGCAGTTGTCTCGGGGGCACATCCGTGGCTTGGTGGAATTTACCAGCATGCTGGGGAGTTTTTCCTTGCCAGCGGGCTACAGTGCGTAAATTCCCACTGCAAATCTGCACGAAGACTAGGGTTGAGTTATTGTAGGTTTTGGGGAAGCTCTGTATCTCATCTCTCTTCTGTGGTGCTCAGGGTGATTGTCAATTCTCGGGTTATGGTCTGGTGTGCTCAGCAGAGGGGAAGAGCAAGATTTTTTTTTTTTTTTTTTTTTTTTTGTTGTAACTATGGCATCTTATATAGATGAATTCATTCGCTTTCCATCTGAGAAATTGTTAGATTTAGGTACTAAAGAACAGCTGTTGAAGGTCGCTGAACACTACAATGTTGAGATTAGTGATAAACGTCTAAAGAATTCTATTAGGTTGATATTGAAGGCCAATCTGATGGAGAGTGGTATTCTTGAAGTTACCACTGAGCCAGCCTCTGCTGAGAGTTTGTCGTGTCCCCATAACGTTACAATGGCCATTCCATCGGTTAGTCCAAGTAGTCTTCTTTTTGAACAGCTAGAGCATGAAAGAAAGAACTGCTTTTGTTACAGCTAGAGCATGATCGTGAGAAGCTAGAGTATGATCGTGAGAAGCTAGAGCATGATCGTGTAAAGTATGAAAAGGAATTGGCATTTAAACAAGATATGGAGCGTGCTAAAATCAAGTTGCAACAAGAACGTATAGAGTTGGTTAGGGAAGGAAAGATCTCAGGGGAGAGTTTGTTTTGGGAAGGTGATCCAGATTTACCTAGGGGTAGTTCCTCTTTTGGTCGTGCCCCAGAGACATTTGATATTGTTGGGAACTTACGGTTATTGCCTCAGTTTAATGAAAGGGATCCTGAGACATTCTTTTCGTTGTTTGAGCGTGTTGCTGACGCTAGGAGTTGGCCTGATTCTGACCGCACTTTAATGTTGCAGTGTGTGCTGACTGGTAAAGCGCAGGAAGCATATTCCGCTCTTAGTGTACATGACAGTGCCAATTATGATAAAGTTAAAACAGCTGTGTTACAGATTTATGAATTGGTCCCTGAGGCTTACCGCCAACGATTTAGAACATTAAAAAGGGATGATAAGCAATCTCATGTTGAATTTGCGCGACAATTATCTTTACAGTTTAATCGCTGGTGTTCCGCCTCTGCAGTTGTGACTTTCCAAGGGCTGTGTGATCTGATTATGTTAGAACAATTTAAGGACACAATTCCTGATCGTATTGCCACGTATATTAACGAACAGAAAGTAAAGAATGTCGCTGAAGCTGCGGTTTTGGCGGACGAGTATGTGTTGACTCACAAAAGTGTCTTTGCAGAGCCTCGTATTCGGAAAGAGTGGGGGCGTTCGGATAGATTTGGGCTTCGCTCACCGAGATACTTTGGTTCACGGGCAGAGTTCTATTCAACTAAGGTTGAGCCCGACTCCCATGGTAAAGCTGACTTTGGGCAGGAGTGTCACTACTGTCAAGGTTCAGGTCATTGGAAAAACGAATGTCCACTTCTCAGGTCAAAGGGTGCTTACGCTAAATCCAAGCCTACCGCGTTAGCTGCACCTATTCCACATCAGTTCACTCATGACTCATTTCCTCAGGCCCAGGAGAATGTGAAAGTCCATATTGATCCAGACTATTTACCTTTTATTACGGAAGGTTTTGTGTCTATGTTAGGAAGTAAAGACCTAGTGCCAGTGAAGATCCTGAGAGACACAGGTGCCTCTGAATCATTTGTGTTGGAATCTGTGTTACCCTTTTCTGCTAAGACTGATTCTGGGAATAGTGTTCTAATCAGGGGAATAGGTTTGAACACTCTGTCAGTTCCATTGCATAAACTGATGCTGGATTGTGGACTGGTGAAAGGTGAAGTTGTTGTGGGAGTGCGGCCTTCGTTGCCTATTGAGGGTATCGACGTTATCCTTGGGAATAACTTGGCTGGTGAGCGTGTATGGCCTGCCGTGTTTCCATCTTTAGTGGTTTCCACTAAGCCGTCATTTGTTGGGATTCCTGATGAGAGTGTACAGAGTTTCCCAGAGGTGTTCTCTGCGTGTGCAGTGACACGTTCTATGAGCCGTGGCGAATTGGTCACTGCGCCGACTAATGATAATAATACAAAGAAGTATGCCACTGTTTTCCCTGTTATTCCGTTATCTGTAACACGCTCAGATTTAATTAATGCGCAACGGGATGACCCCACGTTAGAAGAATTGCGTGACCAAATTGTGCCTGTAGAACAGTTGGGAGATGTCGCCCATGGCTATTTTCTCCAAGAGGATGTCCTGATGAGAAAGTGGGTGTCTCATGATAGTTGTTTTCTGGGGGAGGCAATTAGTCAGGTTGTTGTACCAGTTAAGCTTCGTGACTTGGTGTTGGAAACTTCCCACAGCGACGTTGCTGGACATATGGGGGTGAGGAAAACCTACAATCGCATTTTAAGACATTTCTTTTGGCCTAGATTAAAGAGGGATGTTTCTGATTTTATAAAAACTTGTCACACCTGTCAATTAACTGGTAAGCCTAATCAAGCTATTAAACCGGTACCATTGTTTCCTATTCCTGTACTCAGCCAACCTTTTGAGTATCTGATTATTGACTGTGTGGGTCCCCTGCCTCGTTCTAAAAAGGGTAACAGTTACCTGTTCACTGTGATGTGTCAGACCACTAGGTTTCCTGCTGCCTATCCTCTCCGATCTATCACAACTAAATCTGTGTTAAAAGCTTTGACTCAGTTTCTCTCATTGTTTGGAATCCCTAAGGTCATTCAGAGTGATCAAGGATCGAATTTCACCTCTAATCTGTTTAGTCAGGTTCTTCAACAGCTCCATATTAAACACAATTTGTCTAGCGCCTATCACGCGCAAAGTCAAGGAGCACTGGAACGTTTCCATCAAACTCTAAAGTCTTTATTGAGAGCTTATTGTACTGAGATGGATAAAGATTGGGAGGAGGGGTTGCCTTGGTTACTGTTAGCCGCTAGGGAGGTTTCACAGGAGAGCACAGGTTTCAGTCCAAATGACCTTGTGTTTGGACATAGGGTGCGTGGACTTTTATCTGTTCTCCAGGATGACTGGAAGTCTCCCAAGCCTCCTCAGTCCCTGTTATCGTATGTGTGTGATTTCCGGAGACGGCTGTATGCCGCTGGTGAAATGGCTAAAGAGAAGTTATCATCTTCACAGGAGAGGATGAAGGGCATATTTGATCGCCGAGCTGAGCCTCGTCAATTTAGTCCGGGTGACCAGGTTCTTGCTCTGCTGCCAATTGTTGGTTCTCCTTTTCAAGCCAAGTTTCAAGGTCCATATACAGTGTTGCGCCAGTACACTGAGCAAAATTATCTAGTGGCCACTCCAGAACGAAGGAAAGCACACCAGCTGTGCCATGTAAATCTGTTAAAACCCTATTATGCACGTTCCTCTGAGACTGAACAGTGGGATTCTGCAGAGGACGCTAAACCTGTTCTTTTGGCTGATACCGTTGTTTCCTTGGGTTCTTGTCGTGCTAGATCTGTGCATGAGGAGGAAGATGTTCCTGGTCCTGACGATTGTATATTGCAAGGTAGATTGAAAAATTCAGAAACACTGGATATCTTAGACAGTCTTCTCACTCACCTACCTGTTGATGGGCGGAAAGAGATGGTTGGTCTGATTCAGAGATTTCCAGGTTTGTTTTCTGATACACCTACACGTACACACTTAATGGAACATGATATTGACATTGGAGATGCTGACCCCATTCGTCAGCGGTTCTATAGAGTTTCTTCAGAGAAACTACGTTGTCTGGATGCTGAGGTCAAGTACATGCTGGAGAGTAAGATAGCAGAGCCCTCTTTCTCCAGTTGGGCTTCTCCCTGTATCTTGGTCAGTAAACCGGATGGAACAAACCGATTTTGTACGGACTACCGTAAGGTAAACAGTGTCACAAAGCCAGATTCATTTCCTCTTCCTAGGATGGAGGACTGTGTTGATCAAGTCGGTGCAGCTAAGTTTGTGAGCAAATTTGACCTGTTAAAAGGCTATTGGCAGGTGCCACTGACGACTAGGGCACGTGAAATCTCTGCCTTTATTACACCCTTTGGTCTGTACTCATATTCGGTTATGAGTTTCGGTCTGCGTAATGCACCTGCGACTTTTCAGCGACTTATGAACAGGGTTGTCGCCGGTCTGACCGGGTGTGCTGTTTATTTGGACGATGTAGTGATATATGCAGATACTTGGGAAGAACATCTGTCCCGTATTCAAGCCTTGTTCGAGCGTCTGGCTGCTGCTCGCCTCACAGTCAATCTGGCTAAATGTGAGTTTGCTCAGGCAACCGTTACATACCTTGGTAAAGTGGTTGGGCAGGGTGAAGTGCGTCCGGTTCGGGCGAAAGTGGTGGCTATTGATGCTTTTCCATCACCAACTACTAAAAAGGAACTGATGCGTTTCTTGGGCATGATTGGTTATTACCGTAGTTTTTGTAGTAACTTCTCTACTGTGGTCGCTCCCTTGACCGATATGCTGAAAGCTAAGGCTGTTTACGTTTGGTCTACTCGTTGTCAACACGCTTTTGAAGATGCAAAGAGGTTGCTTACCTCAACTCCGGTGCTGGCTGCTCCTCGCATGGATTCGTCATTTACCTTGCAGGTGGATGCTAGTCATGTGGGGGCAGGTGCAGTTTTGCTGCAAGCAGATGTGTCTGGGGTTGAGAGGCCTGTTAGTTTCTTTTCCAAAAAGTTTAACGATTATCAGTTGAACTATTCGGTTATTGAAAAGGAAGCACTAGCACTCATTTGGGCGCTACAACACTTCGAAGTGTATGTCGGGTCGGGGGTAGTACCTATTGTGGTCTACACCGACCATAACCCCCTCACTTTTTTGAGGTCCATGATGTGTCCAAACCAGAGGATAATGCGATGGTGTTTATTTTTACAATCATTCCATCTCGATGTGCGGCACATCAGGGGATCTGAAAACGTGATTGCTGATGCGCTCTCTCGTGCACCCTGCTCCTAAATGTTTACGGGACTGACCATTGCTTCCTATTGTCATGTTCTCTCTGTCCTGTCTGCTCCCTCCTGGTCTTGTTTTCTTCGTTCCTCTTAAATGTTGCTTCCTGTGCGAAGGTTGCTGAGGTTTGGGGAGGAGGTTGGCTGGGGCAAATTGTAATTGTGAACACATAACCCCTCACCAATTTGGGACTGCAGGGGCTGGTATGTTGTTCCGGGGTCCTTGTTGGTCCCCGGTTTTATGGGGGGGAATGTGACGACCCTCCCACTCTGTCTGCCGTATTTTGTCTTTGCTCTTGTTTCCTTATTAGGATGCCGGTGGGCGGAGTTGAGAGGGTCGTCAGCTACATGGGAAACACCTGGGCCCAGGTGTTTCCCAGGATAAATACACCCCTTCCCCATTCATGGAGGAGACTCTCTCCATGCAGACATTTGTAGATTGTGTTGTGGTTCTTGTTGGCTTTTTGTTTGTTTGTTTGCTTTGGCACCTTTCAACACCCTGCATTATCACATTCATGCATGCAAAACACTCACTTACGCTACTGATTACTGATTACACACACCATTGTATATTTTCCTTAGTTGTTTTAGTTAATAAATATCTTTTGTTACTCCTTATCTCCACGTTGTCTCCCTTTGTTACGGGCTTTGAGCCGGTTCGTGACAATAGGCTTGAAGAGCTGCTGGCAAAACGCACAAAAATGCTGTTTGAATGAATGTTTACGCGCCTGCTTCTGACTACCACCGCTCAGTCAGATATTTAGATACTTGTATGCTTGTATGCTCAGTCAGATTATATGCAACGCAGGACACGCTAGATCATACTGTATCTAGTAATATCATCAACCATGTGTAGTTAACTAGTGATTATGATTGATTGATTGTTTTTTTAAGATAAGTTTAATGCTAGCTAGCAACTTACCTTGGCTTACTGCATTCGCGTAACAGGCAGTCTCCTTGTGGAGTGCAACAAGAGAGAGGCAGGTCGTTATAGCATTGGAATAGTTAACTGTAAGGTTACAAGATTGCATCCCCCGAGCTGACAAGGTGAAAATCTATTGTTCTGCCCCTGAAATAGGCAGTTAACCCACCGTTCCTAGGCCATCATTGAAAATAAGAAGGTCTTAACAGACTTGCCTAGTTAAATAAAGATTAAATAAAGGTGTAAAATACAATTTAAATTTAAATTTAAAAAATCGGCAAAAATCGGTGTCCAAAAATACCGAATGTCATGAAAACTTGAAATCGGCCCTAATTAATCGGCCATTCCGATTAATCGGTCAACCTCTATTTTCAATATTAGATTAAATAATGCACTTTTGCTTCATATTATTGGTACAAGGGTAACTCCATAATCACTTAAATGTACACAGTTTTCTGTGAAGTTGGTAATGGTGTTAGGGGAGTGTTTGTGACAACAAACCCCCAGATACAAATCAACAGAGCTTGACAGTTTGTTGTCAGGAGCATTTACATAACATTAAGACTGCAGCATGAGGCAACAACAGGGAAAAGCAGGCATCATTAAGTACTTTGACAGCATGCATCTGTGATATCTGACACGCAGTCTTGCAAGAGGCTGGCGAACACACCCGTCTATTATCTGTCAGCACATCATTGCCTCGCTCCCATCGATCGGACCCTACTCTCTATTGACAGGGGCCCTAACAGCTAAACTGTGTGTGTGTGTGTGTGTGTGTGTGTGTGTGTGTGTGTGTGTGTGTGTGTGTGGACGTGTTTAACTATACTTGTGGGGACCAGAAGTCCCTACAAGAATAGTAAAAGAACAAACATTTGACCGACTGGGGACATTTTGTCCCCACAAGGTCAAATGCTGTTTCTAGGGGGTTTAGTGTTAAGGTTAGAATTAGTGTGTGTTAGGGTTTGAATTAGGTTTAGAGTTAGTTTTAGGTTTAAGGTCAGGGGTTAAGTTTAGGTTTTGGGGTTAAGTTTAGGGTAACGGTTAGGTTTAGGGAAAAGAGGACTTTGAATGGGACTGAATGTTGTGTCCCCACAAGGTTAGTGTGTGTGCGCCCTTAATGGAGGGGAGGGAAGGGAACCAGAGCTCCAACGATCCGCTCCTTCCAGAGAGACGGGGTTAATGCCTGAGCCCCCATCCCAGCGGAGTCCCATACCCCAAGGCCTGCTTGCCTGCTGGGCTGGGAGAGGGAAAACTGAGCCCTGGGTGGATGTCTGTCACAGTGAAAAGTCTCCTCTCTGTGTCTCAGCCACACAGCTTCACTCTCTTCAAAGCCTCCTCCTGGGCATTATTATCTACCTCAAACGTGCCTGGGACTGAAGCACATACAGTGGAGCAAAAAAGTATTTAGTCAACCACCAATTGTGCAAGTTCTCCCACTTAAAAAGATGAGAGAGGACTGTAATTTTCATCATATGTACACTTCAACTATGACAGACAAAATGAAGAAAAAAAATCTAGAAAATCACATTGTAGAATTTTTTATGAATTTATTTGCAAATTATGGTGGAAAATAAGTATTTGGTCAATAACAAAAGTTTCTCAATACTTTGTTATATACCCTTTGTTGGCAATGACAGAGGTCAAACGCTTTCTGTAAGTCTTCACAAGGTTTTCACACAAGGTTTGTTGCTGGTATTTTGGCCCATTCCTCCATGCAGATCTCCTCTAGAGCAGTGATGTTTTGGGGATGTTGCTGGGCAACACAGACTTTCAACTCCCTCCAAAGATTTTCTATGGGGTTGAGATCTGGAGACTGGCTAGGCCACTCCAGGACCTTGAAATGCTTCTTACGAAGCCACTCCTTCATTGCCCGGGTGGTGTGTTTGGGATCATTGTCATGCTGAAAGACCCAGCCACGTTTCATCTTCAATGCCCTTGCTGATGGAAAGAGGTTTTCACTCAAAATCTCACGATACATGGCCCCATTCATTCTTTCCTTTACACGGATCAGTCGTCCTGGTCCCTTTGCAGAAAAACAGCCCCAAACCATGATGTTTCCACCCCCATGCTTCACAGTAGGTATGGTGTTCTTTGGATGCAACTCAGCATTCTTTGTCTTCCAAACACGACGAGTTGAGTTTTTACCAAAAAGTTATATTTTGGATTCATCTGACCATATGACATTCTCCCAATCTTCTTCTGGATCATCCAAATGCTCTCTAGCAAACTTCAGACGGGCCTGGACATGTACTGGCTTAAGCAGGGGGACACGTCTGGCACTGCAGGATTTGAGTCCCTGGCGGCGTAGTGTGTTACTGATGGTAGGCTTTGTTACTTTGGTCCCAGCTCTCTGCAGGTCATTCACTAGGTCCCCCCGTGTGGTTCTGGGATTTTTGCTCACCGTTCTTGTGATCATTTTGACCCCACGGGGTGAGATCTTGCGTGGAGCCCCAGATCGAGGGAGATTATCAGTGGTCTTGTATGTCTTCCATTTCCTAATAATTGCTCCCACAGTTGATTTCTTCAAACCAAGCTGCTTACCTATTGCAGATTCAGTCTTCCCAGCCTGGTGCAGGTCTACAATTGTGTTTCTGGTGTCATTTGACAGCTCTGAATGGGGCCATGTATCGTTAGATTTTGAGTGAAAACCTCCTTCCATCAGCAAGGGCATTGAAGATGAAACGTGGCTGGGTCTTTCAGCATGACAATGATCCCAAACACACCACCCGGGCAACGAAGGAGTGGCTTCGTAAGAAGCATTTCAAGGTCCTGGAGTGGCCTAGCCAGTCTCCAGATCTCAACCCCATAGAAAATCTTTGGAGGGAGTTGAAAGTCATTAAAAATCATACAAGGTGATTTTCTGGATTTTTTTTCTCATTTTGTCTGTCATAGTTGAAGTGTACCTATGATGAAAATTACAGGCCTCTCTCATCTTTTTAAGTGGGAGAACTTGCACAATTGGTGGCTGACTAAATACTTTTTTGCCCCACTGTATTATAGACACCATCTTTTACATAGGTAATTGGAAAATCCCAATGACTGATTTTTCCTTATTAAAATGACTCTCAAAGACAGTGTGACATATAGGGACTTGATATAGGAACATTCATCTTAAAATTCAACAATTCTGAATCCCACAATATCCAACCCACGGAAGCAACAGCAACACTGGCTTTAACATGCATTCAGATGCAAAGTACAACCGCACGGACCAGAATTTATTTCATACTATCAGCCTGTCCAGATATTCTAGAGATCTGCTGAGCAGCACAAATCATCTGTGCTCTGCAACTTTTACAGCTTCACCGTGCCAGGACAGCAATGTGGCAACAGGCCAAGTGAACAATTAAAAACATCAATTTCAGAGGCTAACAAGCCATTGTTTCCACAACATGGGCTTTGGACTGTCAATACAAATCATATACATGCCAACATGACAGAGATACAAAGTAGGTGTGGCCAGTGTGGCCAACCCCGATGGAATATAATTAGGTCTGTAGCAAACCACTGTCACTGTTGTAGAGATACAAAGTAGGTGTGGCCAGTGTGGCCAACCCCGATGGAATATAATTAGGTCTGTAGCAAACCACTGTCACTGTTGTAGAAGCCAAACACATATAAATCATTATAACACTGTGGTCATTCTGGTTTGTTACAGCAATAGGCACTTCTCACCACTGTTTATTACCCAGGTCTTTAGTGCAAGACACTTAGTGATTATGAAGAAGGGCCTCTTCAAGGGTCTTAAAAAATATACTTATTTTTGAAATATAATTTTTCTTCCATGACAACCCTACAACTTTGTAATTCATTCTCACCTGTAAAAATCCAATTAAAATTAACTCCTCTCTAACAGCAAAGCAATACTGTCCCTGCAGGGGCTCCTCCCAAACGTAAACAAAGCTCCATCCATAGGTCCACCTTCTCCCTATTCGGACCGACCCGAGCCAACGTGTCAGAGTTCAAGGACAGAGCGGTGCAGCTTTGCCACAGTGTTGTGTGTCTCCTGGTGAAAGGGATTCTGTTCTCCACTTCTTTGCTTTCACACAATAGAATGCCAGCACTTCAGGGGACAGCAAGCGCCAGACCGAGCCAAGGACATTTGCACAGTAAAAGTAAAACACCCACGCCATCCCACAGATTGAGATGCCTTCTGTTTCTGTGGTCTCACATGGCTGTGTGATCAATGCCTGGCAAAGTCTCCCCCACCCCCTTCCTCCGTCCCCCAATTCCCCCCTCCCAGTGCGCATGGTCGGCCACTTTACCTGCCAAGAATGTAATCGTTCCTCTGTTTTGCATAAAGCCAGTGTGGCTCTCGTCAACGCAATGGACACACGCCAGGGAACACCTCTCGTCATGGTCACAGATATCCTCTCCAAGATTTCGATTGGATTCTGGATGCATCGATATGCCACACTGGGATGAGGAGCTTCAATACACTCACTCCAAATCAACAAATCAGCCACAAATGTTTGAGAGAGAGAGAGAGTGGGTCTAAACCAAATAGCACTGAAATTGAGATGAGTCATCCAACCCCATATAAACACTGTGTAATAAAATTGTATTTGTCACATGCTTCAAATACAACAACCGTACCATGAAATGCTACTGAGCTCTTGAACTACAATGCAGAGATTTTTTTTTAAATAAATAGAAATTAGCTAAATAAACTAAAGGAAAAATAGTAACACAAAATAAGGAGGCTATATACAAGGGGTACCGGTACCGAGTCAATGTGCAGTGGTAGGGGTTAGTCGAGGTAATTTAGGAAATATGTACATGTAGGTAGAGTTAGTGACTATGCATAGATAATAAACAGAGTAGCAGCAGTGTATGTGTAGAGTGTGAAGGAATGTGAATGTATGTGTGTTGGAGTGTCAGTGTAGTATGTGGTTAGAGTCCAATGAGTGTACATCAAGCCTTTGCAAGAGATTATAAAAAATATGCGGGTCAATGCAAAAAGTCCGGGTAGCCATTTGATTAACTGTTCTGCAGTCTTATGGCTCAGGGGTAGAAGCTGTTCCGGATCTTTTTGGTTCCAGACTTCCCGCTCTGGTACCCTTGCCATGCAGTAGCAGAGAGAACAGTCTATGACAGATAGGGTGGCTGGAGTCTGTCAATTTCTAGGGATCCAGTTACAGAGGGAGGTGTTAAGTCCCAGGCTCCTTAGCTTAGTGATGAGCTTGGAAGGCGCTAAGTTGTAGCCAATGGAAAGCAATGTCCATTGTCAGGCAGGTATTCCTTTTGTCCAGGTGGGAAAGTGCAGTCTGGAGTGCAATATAGAATGTGTAATCTGTGGATCTGTTGGGGCAGTATGCAAATTGGAGTGGATCCAGGGTTTTTGGGATGATGGTGTTGATGTGAGCCATGACCCGCCTTTCAAGGTATTTAATGGCTACAGATGTGAGTACTATGGGGTGGTAGTCATTTAGTCAGGTTTCCTTGGAAATCTTGGGCACAGGGCTTATGGTGGTCTACTTGCAACATGAAGGTATTACAGACTGGGTCAGAGAGAGGTTGAAAATGTCAGTGAAGACACTTACCAGCTGGTCATAGAATGCTCTGAGAATGTGTCAGTGTTTCAGTGTTTCTTGCCTCGCAGGCAAGCATAGAAGGCACTTAGCTCGTCTGGTAGGCTTGCATCGCTGAGCAGCTCACGGATGGGTTTCCCTTTGGAACTGTGATGGTTTGCCAGCTCTGCTACATATGACGAGCATCAGAGTCGGTGTAGTAGGATTCGATCTTAGTCCTGTATTGATGCTTTGCCTGTTTGATGGCTCGTCGGAGGGCATAGCGGTATTTCTTATAAGCATCTGGATTAGTGTCCCGCTCCTTGAAAGTGGCAGCTTTCAGCTTTGGCTGAGTGAGGATGTTGCCTGAAATCCATGGTTTCTGGTTGGGGTACGCACTGTGGAGACCGTCGTCGATGCACTTATAATTAAACCGGTGACTGATGTGGAATACACCTCAATGGCATCAGATGAATCCTGAGACATATTCCAGGCTGTGCTAGTGAAACAGTCTTGTAGCTCAGCATCTGCTTCATAGGACTACTTCCGTATTGAGCGTGCCACTGGTACTTACTGTTTGAACTTTTGCTTGTAAGTAGGAATTAGGAGGATATAGATATTTTCAGATTTTCCAAATGGAGGCAGAGGGAGAAAAGGTGTGCAGAAAAGGTGATTGAGGTGTTTTTCCCCCTCTAGTGACATGCTGGTAGAAATGAGGTAAAACGGATTTCAGTTTACCTGCATTAAAGGCCCCAGCAACTAGGAGTGCCGCCTCTGGATGAGCAGTTTTTTGTTTGCTTATGGCCTTATACAGCTGGTTGAGTGCGGTCTTAGTGCCAGCATCTTTTGGGGTTGTAAATAGACAGCTATGAAGAATATATATGAAAACTATCTTGGTCAATAGTGTGGTTTACAGCTTATCATGAGGTACTCTAAAAAACCTTGAGACTTCCTTAATATTAGAGATCGCGCATCAGCTGTTGTTGACAAAGAGACATTATCCACTCGCCGACGCAGTCTCGCCAGGCATCCGGCTCTTTGACCTCTGTAATGGCGTGTGCTCTTCATACCAATGACAGAGATTTGGGCCTGGTCCGGGATGAGTAGTATATCCTTCACGCCGGACTCATTAAAGAAAAAATCCTTGTCCAGTTCGAGGTGAGCAATCCCTGTTCTGATGTCCATAAGCTCTTTTCGGACATAAGAAACATCACACAAAGAAACACACAAAATAGCACAATTGGTCAGGAGCCCGTAAAATGGTGGCCATTCCCACCAGCACCATTCTCATCAGTAAGACCTATGTGGCCACACAAAACACAGACTAATAGATAAACATATTTTGGGCTATGATGCCACTAAAAGGGAATACTGTAGGTTAGATTGGGTAACTAAATCTTATGACAACAGGATCCAATACTGCAGTATGTTTGAATCATAGATCATCATGATTGAATGTAATATGATACAGAATTCTCATGTTAAAGCAGATCGACTGGTGACTGTCATCGCTGCTTGCTGCCATATTCATCATCTGATACTGTATCAATTTCAAATCTCCACAGTCAAATGAATGCTTCCCGGAAAACATGATGCTAATTTGGCTGTTAAGTGACAAAATCCTGATAAAAGACCATGATGGAGTCATATTAGTTCCCGATTCTCATGTTGATTAACATTTCAAAGCCCAGGGTTTGTTAGTGTCACATACTGTAGGGAGGCCACTAGTAAGAGTTTCCCATAAACAAGTCAGTCAATTATTCAAGACTACAATCATGCTGGCTAATGGTAAACAAAATAATTTCTGAAAATGTAACGGGTGATGAAAATATTATGAGCAAGACTTAAGTTTGATCACCAAAACAAGCTAGACCAGCCAGAGGACAGTGTTAAATGTGGGGAAGATAGCATGATTAAATGTGAAAGATCATCTTTTGTATTTCTCTGGACATACACAGTACAAAGACAAGACAAATGACCCCCAAGAGAGTCTTTAGAACATGTTTTGTGTTATGTAGTGAATTTACCCCTTTAATAGATAAATTGACTGAAAAACTTTTTTGTGTGTGTGTGTCTGGTGCTCAAATGAATGACCGCTAATGCACAATGCTTGCCTTTGACCCCTGACCCAAACACAGGGACTCATGGGAATGCCAAGCACATCAGAGGATAAACTATGTATGTCTGAAAACATTATGAGCTGTCAAATCCTTGCTTCCTTTTTCCCCAATTCCTCTCAAAGCTCATTGGAGAAGGAAGTCCAACGGAGGTACATCCTGTTTTCTAATCCTCTTCTCTAATGCACTTTAATATTGAGGAAACAAGAGGAGGCAAGGGTTTGATGGTAATGATGCTTTCAGACAAAGATTATGTTGTTGATTGTTACATGTAATGTCTAATTTGTTGCACTCCACTTGTCTGTTTAAAATGTTAAAATACAATTTACGTATTGCGAAGCAAGCACATTTTAAATCTTAATGCTCGTTTCATACCATCAACAAAAGTGCCAGGCCTCAATTATTTTTTTTAAAGTCATTGCCTCTAGTAATAAAACCCCACCGACCACTCTGGGGTTACGATGCTTGTATATTTTGAGAACGGGGGCTATTCAAGCCACCGAGGGGGTTCTCTTTTAGTAGATGCACTTCGCTCATTGAGGCACTGCAGGGCAGTGTCAAATATACAAAAAGAAAGGACCATAACATCTGGCCCGACATGAGCTGGAAGCCTCATTTAGATTTCTGTGATAACTGGTGGAGGAAGCAAAAAAATTGTCTGCTTCTTTAATTTTGCATGTGGTTCCAAATGCCTTTCCCAGGCTCATTTTAGCTCCTGAAGAAGGAATGCTGGGCATGATGTCATCCAAGCTCACCCAGAATTTCCTCACAAACCAATTAAGGATTACTCCCGCATTCCCGCTGCCTGCTCTCTGTTCCCACTCCCTGTAGGCATGAGAAAGCGCAGGCCCAAAGCAGTCATGCCTGGGAAATATAATAAAACCTCAAATGTGTTTTTAGTAGCTTCATAATGAAGAAATTAAGAACATTAGACCGCCGAACGAAATGGCAGAGAAATTCTTAACAGGATCACTGTGTCAGGAGGGAGGGAGGAAAGGGCAAAATAAGGAAAGAGAGAGAGAGAGGGAGATGAACACCCCATAGTTCTTTCAGAGGAAGGTCTGTAGTACTCTACAAAATGTGTTTATGCAGATGTTATATGGTAATAAAGCTCATAGATTCTTGATCCTTCTCAGGCGTACTGCTCTGTTGTCAGGTTACCTCAGATTGTGCTCCTTTGATAAACTACCCTGTTTGAAGATATCTACAGTCATGCCTTCTGGATATTGTCGTTTCTGCAGGAGAAGCTAATGAAATCTCATCCGTGTGTTGATGTAGCATTGGCAAACACACACGCACACACACAAACTGTAAATCTAAACCAGCTATTCGCTTCACTCCTTAACACTGCCAATGATTTATCTTCAGTCAATTAGCCGACCTCACAAAGGGATCACGGGAAGATTAATTACTACGACAAATAACGTCATTACATGAATTGATACCGTATCAATTATCCCCTGAGCAAGAAAGAAAGAGTTATGATCAGAATGAATTGCCATTACAGGTGCTGTGTAGTACCTAGAGATATCTGGGCAATCATAATTATGTTCCCCTGTGTGAAACGCTATATTGTTAATAGTCCAGGTGGGCCTCTGTGCTTCAACAAACAAGGGAAATAGGAGGGGTGCTCAACAATGACAATAATCCAGTGATAGAGTTTACCCAAGAAAAACATCCCATAATGACTAATTCCTGGTAAACAAGTTGTTGGAGCACCGAGAAACTCAGACTTTACATCACTTCTTCCTCAGAGATCCATTTTATATGTCTCACTCACTCGAATGTAGGGACCAGATTTCCACAGCCCAGGTATCTTTACAATGGCAGTCAGTGTGTGTCCCACTTTTCGCTGACGCAATTCCATTAGTGCATTGGGATTTGGTGATTCATTATGGGACTGGTAACAAGATTACCCTATCAAGGAAAACAGAGTTTACAACCATTTTTTCCTACGACTGAACTCAAAGCGAAAAATATACTAATTAAAATTACCAAGTGTAATTTCCTCATATTAAATCTCAAATCTCCGGAGGGCAGGTTTGGCATCCCGATAAACAAGAAAATTGAAAACACTCCCTGCTACACGCATGTCAAACCAACATGCTGTCTGGCTGGTGGAAAGACTCTGGAAACAGAACTAACAACTCTCTAAAGCTCAGAGTCTGAATATTGCAAACAGAACACTCAACAAGTCAGCACTATCGGTGTGTCAGTGGTTGTTTCTCATAGTCTATTACAAGGGAAACCGCAGTCTGAAACAGATCCATTCACAATTATGATGTCCATCTTAATTAGGGAGCTTTGGGAAAACAGTTAAGGGTCTGGATTCCAGAGGAGAAGGATGGCAGTGGATATTAAAGGAAACATAAGACAAATTGCTTCCCTGCGAGGTTCACCACACCCTAACATTTCTTGAGACATAATATCATTTATAATCCAGAGAGATTAATTATTATTATTAGCTGACATTTCCCAGCCACATGTCCATAAAGTCACTTTAGAGTACCAGAATCAATTCCAGTTTGAATGATCACCCCTTATCGCATTGACAAATAGATCACTGACTTCCGGGAATGCTGGAGATGTGCATCTGCCAGTAAAGCCAAGAGGAAACCAGAAGACTTGAACTCAAGAAATGGAGCCAAGGAAGTGTTTGTCAAATATTATAAAGAGACAAAATGGAGTATGTGGTCAGGGAAACAAGCAGGGTTTTAAGTCCTCCATTGAAAGAGTGTTTTGATATCTTAACGTTGTAAAAACTACACTCTGGTAGTGAGCTGGAACCTGACAGATGAAACATGTTTCCGACCCTATTCTGGAGTCACTGAAGCACACTATTAAGTATGCCAGGTGTTGTAGAGAGGACTGGTAAAAACAAAGGCTGAGAGAAAGATTCGTATTAGCACAGGTACCAAACAGAAACATACAGTGCATTCGGAATGTATTCAGACCCCTTGACTTTTTCCACATTTTATTACGTTACAGCCTTATTCTAAAATTGATAGGTATCAATCTACACACAATACCCCATAATGACAAAGAAAACACATTTTAGACACTTTTGCAAAAAATAAAAAATATCAACTGAAATATCACATTTAGATAAGTATTCAGACCCTTTACTTAGTAATTTGTTTAAATCACCTTTAGCAGCGATTACAACATTGAGTCTTCTTGGGTATGATACTACAAGCTTGGCACACTTGGGGAGTATCTCCTATTCTTCTCTGCAGATCCTCTAAAGCTCTGTCAGGGATGGGGAGCTTCGCCGCACATCTATTTTCAGGTCTCTCCAGAGATGTTCGACCGGGTTCAAATCCGGGCTTTGGCTGGGCCACTCAAAGAAAGACATGTCCCGAAGACATTTCTGCAATTTCTTGGCTGTGTGCTTAGGGTCATTGTCCTGTTGGAAGGTGAACCTTCAACCCAGGCTGAGGTCCTGAGCACTCTGAAGCTGGTTTTCATCAAGTATCTCTCTGCACATTGCTCCGTTCATCTTTCCCTCGATCCTGACTTGTCTCCCAGTCCCTGCCGCTGAAAAACATCCCCACAGCATGATGCTGCCACCAACATGCTTCACAGTTGGGATGTTTTCAGGTGTCCTCCAGAAGTAACACTTGGCATTCAGGCCAAAGAGTTCAATCTTGGTTTCATCAGACCAGAGAATCTGTCCAGTGTCTGTGTTCTTTTGCACATCATAATCTTTTTTTGGCCAGTCTGAGATGAGGCTTTTTCTTTGCAACTCTGCCTAGAAGGCCAGCATCCCGGAGTCGCCTCTTCTCTGTTGACGTTGATATTGGTATTTTGCAGGTACTATTTAATGAAGCTGCCAGTTGAGGACTTGTGAGACGTATCTTTCTCAAACTAGACACTGTAATGTAATTGTCCTCTTGCTCAGTTGTGCACCGGGGCCTCCTCCCACTCCTCTTTCTATTCTGGTTAGAGCCTGTTTACGCTGCACAGTGAAGGGAGTACACAGCATTGTGCAAGATCTTCAGTTTCTTGGCAATTTCTCGCATGGATTAGCCTTCAATTCTCAGAACAAGAATAGACTGGTGAGTTTCAGAAGAAATTATTTTTTTCTGGCCATTTTGAGCCTGCAATCGAACCAACAAATATTGAGGCTCGAGATACAGAACTAGTCTAAAGGCCAGTTTTATTGCTTCTTTAAATGAGCACTACAGTTTTCAGCTGTGTTAACATAATTGCAAAAAGGTTTTCTAAATGATCAATTTGCATTTTTAAATTATAAACTTGGATTAGCTAACATGGTTGCTGATAATGGGCCTCTGTACCCCTATGTAGATATTCCAATAAACATCTGATGTTTCCAGTTACAATACTCATTTACAACATTAACAATGTCTACACTGTATTTCTGATTAATTTGATGTTATTTTAAATGGACAAATTTTTTTTGCTTTTCTTTCAAAAACAAAGACATTTCTAAGTGACCCCACACTTTTGAATGGTAGTGTACATATAATGTATTCTCCACCCCCATCCACCTCAGGTGCTTTCAATTTCTGAAGGAAATGTCAGATAAATGCAAAGTGCTAACAATAAAATGTGTTGGTAATATAACTAAATGCAGTAAACTGTTATATAGTTGAAGTCGGAAGTTTACATACACTTAGGTCGGAGTCATTAAAACTCGTTTTTCAACCACTCCACAAATCTCTTGTTAACAAACTATAGTTTTGGCAAGTCGTTAGGACATCTACTTTGTGCAAGACAAAAGTCATTTTTCCAACAATCGTTAAGAGACAGATTATTTCACTTATAATTCACTGTATCACAATTCCAGTGGGTCAGAAGTTTACATACACTAAGTTGACTGCCTTTAAACAGCTTGGAAAATTCCTGAAAATTATGTCATGGCTTTAGAAGCTTCTGATAGGCTAATTGACATCATTTGAGTCAATTGGAGGTGTACCTGTCACTCTGCCACTTTGCTTGACATCATGGGAAAATCAGAAGAAATCAGCCAAGACCTCAGAATATTTTTTTTAGACCTCCACAAGTCTGGTTCATCCTTTTCCAAACGCCTGAAGGTAACACGTTCATCTGTACAAATAATAGTACGCAAGTATAAACACCATGGGACCAAGCAGCCTTCATACCGCTCAGGAAGGAGACGCGTTCTGTCTCTGAGAGATGAACGTACTTTGGTGCAAAAAGTGCAAATCAATCCCAGAACAACAGCAAAGGACCTTGTGAAGTTGCTGGAGGAAACGGGTACAGAAGCATCTATATCCACAGTAAAACGAGTCCCATATTGACATAACCTGAAAGGCCGCTCAGCAAGGAAGAAGCCACTGCTCCAAAGCCGCCATAAAAAAGCCAGACTACGGTTTGCAACTGCAGGACAAAGATCATACTTTTTTGGAGAAATGTCCTCTGGTCGGATGAAACAAAAATAGAATGTTTGTTCATAATGACCATCGTTATGTTTGGAGGAAAAAGGGGGAGGCTTGCAAGCTGAAGAACACCATCCCAACTGTGAAGCACAGGGGTGGCAGCATCATGTTGTGGGGTTGTTTGGCTGCAGGAGGAACTGGTGCACTTCACAAAATAGATGGCTACATAAGGGAGGAAAATGATGTGGATATATTGCAGCAACATCTCAAGACATCAGTCAGGAAGTTAAAACTTGGTCGCAAATGGCTCTTCCAAATGGACAATGACCCCAAGCATACTTCCAAAGTTGTGGCAAAATGGCTTAATAACTTCTTAAGGGCAGGTGGGACGGTAGCATCCCATCTGGCCAACATCCAGTGAAATTGCAGAGCGTGAAATTCAAACTACAGATTTATAAATATTTAACTTTCATAAAATCACAAGTGTAATACATCCAAATAAAGCTTCACTTCTTGTTAATCAAGTCGCTGTGTCCGATTTCAAAAAGGCGAAAGCACACCATGCGATTATCTGAGGAAGCGCCCCGCATACAAAACCATGAAAAACATATTTCAACCAGGCAGATGCGCCACGAAAGTCAGAAATAGCGATATAATAAATGCCTTATCTTTTGACCTTCTGTTGGCACTCCAAAAGGTCCCAGATACATCACAAATTGTCCTTTTGTTCACCTTGTCCTTCTTTATATCCATAAAAACTCAGTTTAGCTGGCGCGCTTCAGTCAATAATCCACCCAGTTTCCCTCCATCAAAATGCATACAAAATGAATCCCAAACGTTACAAATAAACTTTTCCGAACAAGTCAAGCAACGTTTATAATCAAACCTTAGGTACCCTAATACGTAAATAAACTATACAATTTAAGACGGAGAATCATTATTGTCTTTACCGGAGAAAAATACCAAAGAACGCGCTCTCTTCCACGTGCTTGGAAACACTACAGACAAAATGGGAGCAACCTAGAAAAACTACAATTTCTGGGTCATTTTTTCCAAAAACCAGCCTGAAACTCTTTCTAAAGACTGTTGACATCTAGTGGAAGCCCTAGGAACTGCAATCTGGGAGGAGGGGGGGGGGGGGGGGTTGCCTGCCATATCAGTTTTGTTATACTCACAGGCATTATTTTAACAGTTTTAGGAACGTTAGACTGTTTTCCCTCCAAATCTACCACTTATATGCATATCCTAGCTTCTGGGCCTGAGTAACAGGCAGTTTACTCTGGGCACGCTTTTCATCCGAATGTGAAAATACTGCCCCCTACCCAAGAGAGGTTAAGGACAGCAAAGTCAAGGTATTGGAGTGGCCATCACAAAGCCCTGACCTCAATCCTATAGAAAATTTGTGGGCAGAACTGAAAAAGCGTGTGCGATCAAGGAGGTCTACAAACGTGACTCAGTTACACCAGCTCTGTCAGGAGGAATGGGCCAAAATTCACCCAACTTTTTGTGGGAAGCTTGTGGAAGGCAACCTGAATCATTTGACCCAAGTTAAACTATTTAAAGGCAATGCTACCAAATACCAATTGAGTGTATGTAAACTTCTGACCCACTGGGAATGTAATGAAAGAAATAAAAGCTGAAATAAATCATTCTGACATTTCACATTCTTAAAATAAAGTGGTGATCATAACTGACCCAAGACAGGGAATTTTTACAAGGATGAAATGTCAGGAATTGTGAAAAACTGAGTTTAAATGTATTTGGCTAAGGTGTATGTAAACTTCCGACATCAACTGTATATTATAAAGGTCTGGGGGCTTATAATCTAAGACTGTATACAGCAGTTTTCATTTCCAAAGTGCACAGATCCTTCACCTGTGCCCACTGGAGGTATTGAAGAGAGTTCAGTGTAAGCTGCTCAAGGGAGGCAAGCCTGCGCTCTGGACAACCAACAACAACCACACTGAGCACATTGACCTGAAGGGATGAGGGGAAACAAACAGACACCATGTTTATGTTTAGAGATCCATGTTTCACCCAAAAGTACCGGAGGATCACAGGCACCAGAAGCCAGAAGCCTTGTACAGGGAACACAGAGATAATTGCAATTTTCCTGGGATGAGGTTCTGAGTAGTGGAGCTTTGCAGACATTAAAGAGGATGAAAGCGAGGTGGCACGGAGGGAGTATAAAGGTGTATTGCTGTGGTTCCGCTCTACTGTGTCTTATTCCAGACCCAACTCAGGCCCAGTCTCTTTTTTGTGCAGGCTGTACACACTTCATCAGTCTATTATTCACAAAATGACAAGCACTTGATAATTCCTAGAATTTCTCGGCGGCATCCCCTTTGTGTGGCCGCAATGCACACTAAAAAATCCATGCCTTTTGTGGCCAGTGGCCATTGAGCCCTTCGGCTAATGATATAATTCAGAATTCCCTTCTCCCTGAGTGCTGCATGCTCCAAAGCACCTCTCACTCACATGGCTCTCCATCAAGTGATCAGTCTTTCTCACAGGCTAGAAGTGAAGAAAGACACATCGGACACACAACTGCGTACATCCTTCTCCAATTCCGAGGTGCATTTTGAAGATATTGGAAGAACTGCCCATTTACATTTCGTCAACCAACAAGATAAGTAGGCTTAACGAACAGCAAAAGCACTAGCCTATGTCAATTTACTATCCACCATAGTACACAAGATGACCTATTCTATCCTGTGCGAGAAATAAATATTCCAAACATACTCTGGGACAGTTAATATAACCACTAGCATCAAAATGCCTTTTTTACGCAATAGATCATAACATTTAGCTTAAAATGTTGATGGGCTATTTATTCACATTATAAGTGCAGCAATGAGCACACGGCAGTAGGCTATAAGCACAAATGTTCCATTAGTGGGAAAACCATTATCAAAAGTGACTGCAAATTAAATTTTTTCATGTAATGCTTTTATTATAAAAGGTGCATTTTTATGGTGAAAATGATCTTCCCCAAACTTGAAACACACTGCTTATGTACTGTATATGCTGGTTAGGCTCTACAACCCTTGTGAAGTGGATTAGTGTGCTTAATTTTAAGAAGTTATTTGGCCACTTTAGTTGTGATACAAACCTTATCAAAATGCATAGGCCTATGAGCTAGGCTACATGAGGTGTGCGACTACAATTTTAAAAAGTTGCAAAAAAAAAAAGGCATTGTTTCTTGCTGGGCATCATATATAATCCAGCCAGGTAGGCTGTACCCCAGTTGAAAAGAGAAGCAATGTGCTTAATATTAGGAAAGTTGAGAAATAAATAGTAGGCCTAGCCTATAAAAAGCTGATGGGATCCTTCTCTTTTTAATAGAGGCCATCACTCAGTTCTCACACAATTGCATAGCCCGTAGAAATGTTGCACAAAATTAGCTAATGGGCTCTCATTAAGTGTTTGATTAGATTTGCGATTACATTTGCATTGATGTCAGAGTGATTATACAGACAGTGCTGATACCAGGCAGTTAGCAAGTTTGGTAGGCTATTAATGACCATCAGCAGCATCAGAGCTTGGAGAAGCCTAATTACCGTGACTAAACGGTCACGTGGAATTTGACTGCCTTCATGACTTGTGACCGCCGGTGTGGCAGTAATACAGTTACCGCAACAGCCCTACGTAAGAGAAACCCCCAGCACATCCTGCCTAAAACCAACCACAGTGCCATGGTTGGAATACAAGAAGACCCAACAAAACACACTGGAGTCAATTCAGTCGAATCAGTTTCAATAGAGGGAGTCTGTGGACTCCAGCGTGGGGAGGAAAATCACTAGTCCCCAAAGAGAGATCATCGTGGACTCCAGTGAAAGGCCCGGCGAGAGAGAGCATCATACAAGTCTTCTGATTGCATGAATTATTCGGACTGTTGAACTCAATCTTTCCAGTTAATTTCTGAATGAGTGTGTATTCCCTATGTGCCTGAAATTCTGAAGGTTTATTTAATGGGTATTGGGTAATGATTCCTAATTCTCTGTCCATGGCTGTTTTGGGGCCAATCCTAGAGGCCATTCCAAGCAGATTACAGAATCTAAGGAACGTTCTCTTGTTTATGAGGAAATTGTACTATTTTCCTTTGAATAAGCATATTTCACAATCGTCTTCCTCCCAGGGGCCTAGTGTGCATTGATCACCACATGAAATGCAATTATTTGGATGAACAGAAAAATAAGAAATCAATTCAATTCTATCCACGGCTATCCTATTCCAATTCTGCTATGCCATCTCTGGATTAGTGACAAAATACATTTCTCCTCTGAAAAGATTAACAGCAATGCATGAACACCCTTAAACAACTGTAGCTCAAGGTTCCTAATACTTTCCATCAGAAAAGAAAGACAATGCCTTGCACAAATAAAATTGTTTTTGTCACATGCGCTGAATACAAATGCTTTCTTACAAGCCCTTAACCAACAATGTGGTGAAGAAAATACCTATAAAAAGAAACAAATATATAAGAATAACAAATAATTGAAGAGCAGCAGTAAATAACAAAATATATACAGGAGGCACCGGTGTCGAGGTAATTGAGGTAATAATGTACAGTCGGAAGTCGGAAATTTACATACACTTAGGTTGGAGTCATTAAAAAGTGTTTTTCAACCACTCCACAAATTTCTTGTTAACAAACTATAGTTTTGGCAAGTCGGTTAGGACATATACTTCGTGCATGACACAGACATATTTTCCCAACAAATTATTTCACTTATAATTCACTGTATCACAATTTCAGTAGGTCAGAAGTTAACATACTAAGTTGACTGTGCCTTAAAACGGCTTGGAAAATTCCCGAAAATTATGTCATGGCTTTATAAGCTTCTGATAGGCTAATTGACATCATTTGAGTAAATTGGAGGTGTATCTGTGGATGTATTTCAAGGCCTAACTTCAAACTCAGTGCCTGTTTGCTTGACATCATTGGAAAATCAAAAGAAATCAGCCAAGACCACAGAAAAAACAGTACTTCGGTGTGCGAAAAGTGCAAATCAATCCCAGAACAACAGCAAAGAATATTGTAAAGATGCTTGAGGGAACAGGAACAAAAGTATCTATATTCACAGTAAAACAAGTCCTATATCAACATAACCTGAAAGGCCACTCAGCAAGGAAGAAGCCACAGCTCCAAAACCGCCATAAAAAAGCCAGACTATGGTTTGTAACTGCACATGGGGACAAAGATCGTACATTTTGGAGAAATGTCCTCTGGTCTGATGAAGCAAAAATAAAACTGTTCGGCCATAATGACCATCGTTATGTTTGGAGGGAAAAGGGGGAGGCTTGCAAGCTGAAGAACACCATCCCAACTGTGAAGCATGGGGGTGGCAGCATCATGTTGTGGGGATGCTTTGCTGCACTGCACTCAGAAGGGGCTCCATCTCCACAGACAAATGAACCATGGGCATTTAGAGCAGCATCTTTCCCTGCCTACCCCAATTCATTAAACAAAAGAGCATTATTTTTAATACACTAATAAGGGTAATTTAAAGTTAGATGAAGAGGAAAAGTGGGCCAGCGAGGTGGGCCCGATGTGGTCAACACCACCGAACTATGACACCGCCCCCAAGGCGTGAGACATGGCCAGACTGGTTAAGCATACAGGGTTCTGTTGGAGATCAATGTCAAAATGCTGCTGTGTCTCTCCTGCTGTGGTTAAATGTACAGACCTAGTGAGGGCTCTACGCTGACCTTTATTACAAGGAGCACGTGTGCGCCTAAGTTGAAAAATGCAGCTGCACACAAAGAAATGTAGGAGCACAATAAGAAATGTAAGATACCTGTTGTGTAAGATACCCCCCCTTCAGCTGAAACGGTGGCGCAGGGAATGCAAAAATATTCTTAGAAATATTTCACCTCCACACATTAACAAATCCAATAGCTCAAATGAAAGATAAACACCTTGTTCATCTACCCAGCCTGTCAGATGTTTTAAATGTTTTACGGCGAAAACATAGCATATATTTATGTTAGACCACCACCAAAACAAAGACATAAGGCAGCCATTTTGTACCACAAATGATAAAATGACAAAAAGCAGGATTTAAAAAAAAATAATTCACTAACCTCTTGAAAATCTTCATCAGATGACAGTCATATGACATGTTACACAGTACATTTATGTTTTGTTCGATAATATGCATTTTATATCCATAAATCTCGGTTTACATTGACGCCATGTTCAGAAAATTCTCCAAAATGTCAGGAGAAATTATAGAAAGCTACGCCAGATAACAGAAATACTCATCATAAACTTTGACTAAAGATACATGTTCTACATATAATTAAAAAGATACACTGGTTCTTAATGCAACCGCTATGTCACTTTTTTTTTTTACGTTACGGAATTAGCCTACCATGCAATAATCTGAGACGGCGCTCAGACGTAACAATATTTCTCCGCTATGTTGGAGTCAACAGAAATACAAAATTACAACATAAATATTCCCTTACCTTTGATGGTCTTCGATCAGAATGTAGTGGAAGGAGTCCTACTTCAACAATAAATTGTTTTGTTTCATAATGTTCAATTCTAGTGTCCATGTAGTAGCATCTGCGAACACTTTCAGCTCAAATGCCCAAAAAATGACTTCTGGTCCAGAATAATTGTGCATCAAAACTTACAAATTACATATTACAGGTCGACAAAACTGGTCAAACTAAGTGCAGAATCAATCTTCAGGATGTTATAATCATACAGATCGAATATCATTCCAACCGGGACATCCAACCGGGACATGTTCATCTGAGGCTGATTGGAACAAAGGAAGCACTCTTTCCCAAGCGCACCTTCACGCACATGAAAATCTTTGCGACACTTACAACTTTTCATCCCATTAGGTAAAAGTTCACAGCATATGCTCCATTCCACTTTCTACTGAATGAGGACATCTAGTGGAAGACATAGGAAGTGTTTCCAGATCCATAACTTGTTGGGAAGGGAGGGGGTGATGACGTCATAGTTGCCCCAACTTTCAGGATTCCAAAACTAGTTTGGAAGATTGCCTGCCCTGTGAGTTCTGTTATACTCACAGACATAATTCAAACGGTTTTAGAAGCTTCAGGGTGTTTTCTATCCAATAATAATAATAATATGCATATATTAGCAATTTAGGACAGATTTTGATGCAGTTCACTATGGGCACGCAATTCATCCAAAGGGGAAATACTGCCCCCTATCCTGAAGAAGTTTTAAAGCTTGAATCTTTCATTTTTCTAGGCGCACTGTTGCTATTATAGTGGTTCCTCAATAATTTTTTTTAGCTCATGCAGCAAACATTTGTGATTGTGGCAGATTGTGGTAAATTGCGTCATTCTATCATTGCACTGCACTATCACAAGGGGAAGTTATAACGCTGATACATCGGTACTCTGAACTGTGGCACAAATTGATTATCTTTTCATAAATTAATGGAGGTGTGAATGTTTCAGTCCAAGAGTCTCTTCTCTTGCAATAGAGTCCTGCATCAGGCAAAATAATAATTGCTGGTGGGTGGTCCCGGAGTTGAGAGAGAACTTGGGTAAATACAATGGCGCACTTACACTTGGGCAGACAATTTTCAAAAATAGGTACGTTTGGGCTTTTGGTTTCTCTGCCTCTAAAAACAGGCAGAAATAAACTGGCTTTATTTACCACAGTGTGAAAGAGTGATAGACCCTCTATATGAAGTGAGTTTCTGAAACAGGGTCCTTCTTTGCTGATGTGAAGGAGACACTGAATTGTCATGACATCGGCCTGAGTGGGGAAAGTTTATGACGCTGGGTCTCGACCCCACCCTGTGCAACTGGGTACTGGACTTCCTGACGGGCCGCCCCCAGGTGGTGAGGGTAGGTAACAACATCTCCACCCCGCTGATCCTCAACACTGGGGCCCCACAAGGGTGCATTCTGAGCCCTCTCCTGTACTACCTGTTCACCCATGACTGCGTGGCCATGCACGCCTCCAACTCAATCATCAAGTTTGCGGACGACACTACAGTGGTAGGCTTGATTACCAACAACGACGAGACGGCCTACAGGGAGGAGGTGAGGGCCCTCGGAGTGTGGTGTCAGGAAAATAACCTCACACTCAACGTCAACAAAACAAAGGAGATGATTGTGGACTTCAGGAAACAGCAGAGGGAGCACCCCCCTATCCACATCGATGGGACAGTAGTGGAGAGGGTAGTAAGTTTTAAGTTCCTTGGTGTACAAATCACGGACAAACTGAATCGGTCCACCCACACAGACAGCGTCGTGAAGAAGGCGCAGCAGCTCCTCTTCAACCTCAGGAGGCTGAAGAAATTCGGCTTGTCACCAAAAGCACTTCTACAGATACACAATCGAGAGCATCCTGTCGGGCTATATCACCGCCTGGTACGGCAACTGCTCCGCCCACAACCGTAGGGCTCTCCAGAGGTTAGTGAGGTCTGCACAACGCATCACCGGGGGCAAACTACCTGCCCTCCAGGACACCTACACCACCCGATGTCACAGGAAGGCCATAAAGATCATCAAGGACAACAACCACCCGAGCCACTGCCTGTTCACCCCGCTATCATCCAGAAGGCGAGGTCAGTACAGGTGCATCAAAGCAGGGACCGAGAGACTGAAAAACAGCTTCTTTCTCAAGGCCATCAGACTGTTAAACAATCCACCACTCACATTGAGTGGCTGCTGCCAACACACTGACTCAACTCCAGCCACTTTAATAATGGGAATTGATGGAAATGTATGTAAAATATATCACTAGCCACTTTAAACAATGCTACTTAATATAATGTTTATATACCCTATATTACTCATCTCATATGTATATGTATATAACTGTACCCTATATCATCTACTGCATCTTTATGTATCACTAGCCACTTTAAACTATGCCACTTTGTTTACATACCCTACATTACTCATCTCATATGTATATACTGTACTCGATACCATCTACTGCACTTTGCTCGTTGGTTATTACTGCATTGTCGGAACTAGAAGCACAAGCATTCGCTACACTCGCATTAACATCTGCTAACCATGTGTATGTGACAAATACATTTGATTTGATTTGATATGATTTCAGATCAGTTGGCGTCTGAGACATTAATACTGATGATAGGACGACAAACTGTATCTTGGAAAGTCTACACATTCTAGTTATCAGATTCACATGGAATTGTGTGCAATTTACATTTTTAAATATGAAACTATTTGTGAAAAGATGAAATGTAATTTTAGCTTCCAAATGAGAGAATTGGGTTTTCATGAGTGAACTATGCTCAACTCAGTGGCCCTGCCCATGTGAACAGACATTGGTTATAAACTGAAACACGCCCTTCTCTCCCCTCCTATATAAAGCCCTTGACGAAAAAGTAACTTTCTGTTCAGAGGACGTTAGGGCGACAGTCCTACATTAAAAGGGCTCAGATAATAAGCTGTTCCAAGGACGTGTGGACTTGAGGTCCCCACGTTGAAAGGACAAAGACCACCTACAGAACTAAGCCAACCTTAGAGAACCTAACGAAATTAGCATCGAATTTCAATGTGAAGGTGACAACCTACACCCCGGAAGGATGAATTTCGACTATACCAGCCAGAACAATGCATGAGCTTAAAGTATTGCAACTTGGTATGAACTTTGAACTCTTATTCACTAAAGAAGTGATACCTCCTAGCCGTTGCGTTAGCGCAGAAACTGTAGACATGGGCTAGGAGTGGACGGACATAGTATCTGTGATACCACACGACAACGGTACTACCAAGTATCCATTCTACCACCAGATATTCTTCAGAGGACCAGAGATCCATGCTGGACCACCCGGCCTCCCATCTACTGAAGCGCAGCTCCGAGTAAAAATGTATTGCATTCTCCTTTTTCAAATGGGCGGTAATTTAGAATGCATAAGATACTGTATTTACGATGGCATAGCTTCTCCCTTTGTTCCTCAGTCTTCCCGCTCTTTCACTCAAACCCAAACCCCCTCTCTTTGTGTAACCAGCTGTCATGTCGGCTCCGTCCACCAGGGATGTATTCTTTATGACACAATTTGTAATCAATGTATGATACATTCTGTGTATATGTAAACCAAATTTTGTATTGCTGATTCAACTTGTTAGCCAGGGTTCTTGAAGAGAACAAAGAATTTACAACTTTCAGATGAGACTAAATAAGGTGACGATTAAATATTGACTGCTATTGATGTAAAAGATTACTAGGTCTTTAAGAGTTTAGTCGGAAGTTAACAGCTCTATTAACATTATTTTGTGGTGCCCGACATTCTAGTTAATGATCTACCTGATTAGCTTAATCAGGTAATACTAATTACAGATAAATTATTTTATAGAATAGCATGTCATATCACTTAATCCGGCATAGCCAAAGACACGACAGAATGAACGAGAGTCCAGCGAGGATAGGGAGGTGAAATGGGTTGCCCATATTTTCAAGACCTGAGCTACTTCATTTATTTATGAAATGTACTAGTTTATTTAGGCAATTTTATATATTAGTTTAGGCTTGGCCTATTTAGTAGGCTATTTTGCTGCATAAAGCTATGTGACTCACTCATTTGTGGCTTTGGATCAAAATAAATAAGTACCAACATTCTTTCTGATAGTCTTTAATACAGAAATGTTTTGAATCTTATTTTGCTCATGTTGTGTGTTCAATAATTTGTGACATTGTGGTTACAATGAAGAATGTAAACGAAATAAATCCTATTCATAATGAATAATCAGATGCGTGTTGCAAGCTTGTCATTTTTCCTTAATTTCTTTGTACGATTTTATTTGCTCTTTTTAGACAATACAAAACATACACATACAAACAACAACTACATAACACCTGCCCTGACCCACCTGCTCACACCCCCATCTCCAGCGCCCACATCCCTCTCCGTCACATGGCCTCAAACTGCACCATTTTGTTTGTCTCTAGCGCCCACAGGCACATTCAACATTTGGATTAATAAAGCATTTAAAGAGTGACATTGGTTGATTCAGTTAAGTATACGTTTTTTCAAGGTGATTGACGAGAAAACTATCGTCCAACACACCTATATGCCATTTCTTAAAATATGCAGACAGCCGGATTAAAAAGTTCATTTCCATTGTAATACTTGTGACAGGCAAATGTCTAAACCACCCATAACTTTTGGACTTTAACATTCTCAGAAGGCATGGGATTATTATAATCTAATGAAAAATGAACCTGGTAATCTAATTTAATTTACTGCAGACAGCCGGATTAAAAAGTTAATTTATAGGCCTAAAACCTATGGGTTTAACATTCTGAACGAATGATTATATTGAAGATAGAAGCCACCTCAATGAGTTCCGAGAGCTGATCCATTACCCAACGATATATACATTTAATTAGCCTAATAGTTTTTATGACTACAGACCGTAGGCTAATTTTCATATTTACCAGCATTAATTTGTCTGCATGTCTATTCAACATTTGGCTAAAAACAAACCACGCCATGAATTAAGAACAGATATATTTCACAATGCAATGCTGCACATTGACAACTCACTCGCTTTAAAGAGCCTTCTAATATTATACAACAAATGAATATACCAAAACACTACTTCAAAAACTGTCCATTCATCACTGAATTTCTACAAATTGCTGCGCAGGAAAAGGACGTCATCCACCGTGCCTGGTCACGGGCTCGCAGATTGCTGAAACCACACATCCATCTGTAGGTGAGGCTTTATCCTTTGGAACCACACAATTACCAGGTGAACATTAGGCCTCGACGCGATAGAAGAAATCAACAAGATCCACAAGTGTTCTATCACAATAGCTGATCTTCTGTTATCTGCAGTTTTGAGCTGCACTGTCCCACTCAGTGGTGGATAACATCCACTCGTTGTTTATGCAATGGGCTGTAAAGGCACAAGTATCCTATGCCAAGTGTAAGTGCGCCATTATATTTACCAAAGTTCTCTCTCAACTCCGGGACCACCCGCCAGCTGATTAATTTTTGCCTGGTGCAGGACTCTAGTGCAATAGGAGAGAGACTTACTGAAACATTCACACCTCCATTCATTTACGAAAGGATAGTCTAATAGCTCAGCTAGGTGTGAAAAATTCCCAATTTGTGCCACAGTTTAGACTACCAATAGATGCTGCGGTCAGTCAGAGTTGAGTCCTATTGTAAAGTGTAGCCTAATGGCCATAAAAGGGCAAACTTGCAAAAGTATTCGATGCTTAAGTAGTCTGAAGTTTTACATTTCTAACTCAGTATCACAGACCAGATTAACCCTGACAAAAAAATGCATCAACCCCTACAAATATATGAATTCATTATAATCCACATAATAATTCTAACGAAATTAGCTGTAGTGAGAGGAGACCGCATCAGAAAGAATGTCTTTAATCCTGCGTTATAATATAACGTATTTTGAACGAATGCCAGGAATGAGTGAGTCCCTCAGCCCTATGCCGTTCCTTCTTCTGTTGCCCATTAGAGTGTTTTTTTAATATCCTACTGAGTCTGTGATCACCAAGCCTCATGCAACCACAAAATGTTGGATTTCCCAAATCCATCTGTTTTTAAAAGTTGCTATATTAAAGGCTTTACTTTTTTTATTAGTTAAACTTGATTTAGTATTGTTTACACTGTTCCAAACTGGCAGATAAATTATATTGTAATCTAACAGCACCTGTTAGTCATGAAACAGTATCTCTTGCGCTTTTGACAATGATTTTACATGAAGCTTAATTCACATGATATGCTTAAAACACTTATATCCACTAGGATAATAAATAATAAAAATGTTTCCTTTAGATTATTTAATTTACCTACAGTACCAATCAAAAGTTTGGACACACCTACTTATTTATTTGGACTATTTTCTACATTGTATAATAATAGTGAAGACATCAAAACTATTAAATAACACATATGGAATCATGTAGTAACCAAAAAAGTGTTAAACAAATCAAAATATATTTTATATTTGAGATTCTTCAAAGTAGCCACCCTTTGCCTTGATGACAGCTTTGCACACTCTTGGCATTCTCTCAACCAGCTTCATGAGGTAATACAAAATGCAAGCAGAAAGAAAAACACGGTCATAAAAAAAAAAACACATTCATCAGTAATAAGCTTTCTGAATTGCCCTAGCGGCACCAAAACCTCAAATTTAAGACCATTTTGAAGATTATTCCACAAATAAGGTGCAAGAAAACTAAAAGCTGATTTACCATCCCTGAGACCGGTTGCTGTAACTCGTACAGTATGTCTAAAAGTTTCGTAAAGACGTTAGGTACAGCAGGACTTTTGTTAAAGTGCGTTTTAAATGAAATCATAGCAATGGATCAACCTATGTGACATCAGAGAGCCAATCAACTTTCTGGTAAAGAATGCAGTGACGAGTACTAACAATTTGGGCCGTAATAAAGCGTAGTGCCTTATGACAAACTGCATGTAATGGGTTTAATGAAGTGGCAGTTGCGTTCATATAGATAATGTTGCCATAGTCTAGCACCGATAGGAACGTCGACTGAATAATCTGCATTTTATTATTTAGCGAGAAGCAGGACCCATTTCTATAGAAGAACGCATTTTTATTCTCAGCTTAAACTCATTAATATGTTTTTTTAAAAAGACCGATTTTCATCAATCCAGATGCCCAGAAATGTGTAAACAGGGACACTGTCATTATGGACACCATCCAAAGTACATACAATGCATTCGGAAAGTATTCAGATCCCTTGACTTTTTCCACATTTTGTTACGTTACAGCCTTTTTATTAAATTGACTATATCCCCCTCCCTCAATCTACACACAATACCCCATAATGACAAAGCAAAAACAGGTTTGACATTTTTGCAAATGCATTATGAATAAAAACTGAAATATCACATTTACAGAATTATTCAGACCATTTACTCAGTACTTTGTTGAAGCACCTTCTTGGGTATGACACTACAAGCTTGGCACTCCCGTATTTGGGGAGTTTCTCCCATTCTTCTCTGCAGATCCTCTCAAGCTCTGTCAGGTTGGATGGGGAACGTGGCTGCACAGCTATTTTCAGGTCTCTCCAGAGACCAGTTCGATTGGGTTCAAGTCCAGGCTCTGGCTGGGCCACTCAAGGGCATTCAGAGACTTGTCCAGAAAACATTCCTGCTTTGTCTTGGCTGTGTGTAAAGGGTTGTTGGAAGGTGAAACTTCACCCCCAGTCTGAGGTCCTGAGCGCTCTGGAGCAGGTTTTCTCTGTTTATCTTTCCCTCGATCCTGACTAGTCTACTAGTCCCTGCAGCTGATAAACATCCCCACAGCATGATGCTGCCACCCCCATGCTTCACAATAGGGATGGTGCCAGGTTTCCTCCAGACGTGACACTTGGCATTCAGGTCAAAGAGTTCAATCTTGGTTTCATCAGACCAGAGAATCTTGTTTCTCCTGGTCTGAGAGTCTTTAGGTGCCTTTTGGCAAACTCCAAGCTGGTTGTCATGTGCCTTTTACTGAGGAGTGGCTTCCGTCTGGCCACTCTACCACAAAGGCCTGATTGGTGGAGTGCTGCAGAGATGGGAGAACCTTCCAGAAGGACAACCATCTCCACAGAGGAACTCTGGAGCTCTGTCAGAGTGACCATCAGGTTATTGGTCAGCTCCTTGACCAAGGTCCTTCTCCCCCGATTCCTCAGTTTGGCCGGACAGCCAGCTCTAAGAAGAGTATTGGTGATTCCATACTTCTTCCATTTAAGAATGATGGAAGCCACTGTGTTATTCGGGACCAATGCAGCAGACATTTTTTAATACCCTTCCCCAGATCTGTGCCTCGACACAATCCTGTCTCTCAGCTCTATGGACAATTCCTTCGACCTCATGGCTTGGTTTTTGCTCTGACATGCACTGTCAACTGTTGGACCTTATATAGACAGGTGAGTGCCTTTCCAAATTATGTCCAATCAATTGAATTTACCATAGGTGGACTCCGATCAAGTTGTAGAAACATCAAGGATGATTAATGGAAACAGGATGCACCTGAGGTCAATTTCTAGTCTCATAGGAAAGGGTCTGAATACTTATGTAAAAAAAAGGTATTTCCGTTTTTTTATTTGTAATAAAAATTTGCAGAAATGTCTAAACCAGTTTTTGTTTTGCCATTATGGGCTATTGTGTTGATGAGGAAAAACATGTATTTAAATCATTTTAGAATAAGGCTGGTTCAAATCCTGTGGAGGCTATCCCTCAAATTTGCTACATTAGTGTTAGAAGTGGGATGCAGCCATCAGGCCATCAGGGATGTGCACATGCATAAGGAACTGTGGAAAGAGAGGGATTACATACTAGTGGACATTACCTTAGTACAATACCAGAAATCTGTTCAAGGGAGGCCTATTGCTGTTATGCATAAACAAAGTTGTTTCTACTGACAATTTAGATGTACAAACTATGGCATAAGTGGATGACGAGCAGATAAGTGGCAATCCGTCATTTCAATTAAGACATTAATGAACGAGCTAGGATGGACGTAGTCAATATAACTATTTGTTCAACACTTTGGAAATGTACAGCGACAATTCGGAACATGGGCCATTCTTACACCAGTAAGGGCCGTAGGATAAATAAAGGGGGCATATAAGCAGACAATGAAAGCTCTTACAATATTACATTTCTCTAAAACAGGCTACATGTGCACCACCAAATCAGAACAGGAGGCAAAATTAGAAGGTGAAACGGGACCAAATTATTAAGGTGAGGCACATGGGATACTAACAGCTTACTACATAACATACACTTAATATTACTTTCTTAGCTACAGTATACATATCTCCCTGGCATATTACAGAATTTATGCAGCAGCATACAATACATTTTTGGACTCACCTTGTTGTGCTGTGCTCACTTAAACAGGAAGGTGGCGCGGCGGTACTTCGTGGGCAAATTTTGTCATCAAAGTCTGGCATTCTCTGGATTTATGGTGCTTTCAAGACAACTGGGAACTCGGAAAAAAAACAGGTTGAATCATGATGATGTCAGTGATCTTCAGGTCGGAGCTCAAGTCCGAGTTGGATGACCGTTCAAAATGTATTTTCCCAGTTGGAGCTTGTTTTTTTCCCCGAGTTCCCAGTTGTCTTGAACTCACTGAAATCAGATTTCCCAGTTCTGAGTTTTCAGTTGTTTTGAGCGCGGCAGAAGTCATGCTGGATTGACACCATGGCCAATGTTGAATGTTTATAACCTTTTAAGCTTGGAAAAGAGACCCTTAAACCCAGACTTGGGACCATACAGCCACTCCACTGAATAACATGCTTTACAATGCTTGCAGTTAGCCATTGATTCCTTCCAGACCACTTACTGTTGAATTTGCCATTTCTAACTTGTGTAATGTTTCTGTCCAATGGCCGATGAGCACCGATACATTTGATCTATTATTTATCTTCATATGACAAGGATTAAAATGGATTTGCCAGTAGATTGTCGACGTGACTCATAATGATGACTGCTAGCTTGCTAGCTAGATATTGAAAGTATGATGTTGAAAGTATGATCAGTCCAATCAAAGATGCTGTAGATATAACTTGATTTGACATCATTTTATCTGTGGCATTGACCCTGAGCCTTCTTGGATGGGCACTTCTAATGTAATAATATGGCAGAACAAGGGGCTTGAATTTTTTAGCTTTACCCTTTGATTTGGCGGTGACGTAGTGTCCCCATGAGTGACAGAACACTGAGCCAATCACGGCGCAACTAGAGAACATTACCAACCCCTACGCTCTGTATTTTCTGCTGGCTGCCCTACCACCACAGAAAGTACTGAGCTATGCTGAAACACCTGCATTTTTGAAGCTGCCTTACTCAAGAAAGCAAAAGAGACCACGTTTGTATGCGGCTTTATTTACACATTTTTTGTTCCATTTATTTATTTATTACATTGTTTGCAAAGTGATGTGTGACACATTAATCTCAAAATAACATATATATATATTATTTTGTTGCACCACCTTCCCTGAATGAAGGGTCGCCACTGGTGACAGATGAAGCCATCAGATTCGAAGGATACTAAAATCATTCTCAGTCAGACATGAGGACTGTCAGTTCTACAACCACAAAGAGAGTATAGAAAAATATCGCAACAAGACTCAAACTAAGCAGGGACATCGCAGAAAAGTAACTTCAGACATAATATAATAAATAATTGGTGGCTTGAACTCTCGCAACTGAACGTCTCCTCCTCCACCACCCACTCTGAATCGTATGGGTGCTATCTTCAAGTACTTTTCAATATCTTCCCCTCTGCGTGTGTAAGTGTAGCCTACTTCCCTATGCGCGTAAGTACACCGTGTCAAGAGAGCAATAAAATCGGCAAGGATGAACGTCATAAATACGTGGGATAAATAATAAGTCTTAGAGGGAGCAGCTCCAAAAGCAGAGGCTCAGCAGGCGTAGGTACATAAAAGGAATTCCTCTAACTCCAAACTGAAAAACGCAATGTGTCTGATAATGTAACATAATTATATACACATTTAACTAGATTGCAACCCGTACCTTGAAATCCAAAGAAGAAAAAGAACCCCGGGATCCAAATTGTGTGTATCCAGAAGCAATTCATGTTGTCCTCGTCAGCTCCAAAACCTCTCCTGGACGTCTACTGCAGTTCTC
Source organism: Oncorhynchus mykiss (assembly GCF_013265735.2). Taxonomy (NCBI): domain Eukaryota; kingdom Metazoa; phylum Chordata; class Actinopteri; order Salmoniformes; family Salmonidae; genus Oncorhynchus; species Oncorhynchus mykiss. The sequence goes on along the minus strand of NC_048588.1, from coordinate 8,255,498 downwards.
TTGCAATAATTTCGTGCGCAGGCAGTATCGTCTTTTGATAGAAATGATGCTGAGGGCGTATAGCTCCAAGGCTATGTCCTAATGCTGCAGAGCACTATACAACTCACTCAAGTGCGCGAGCTCTAAACGCAGCCTTTTTGCGATCACGACGAGTTGTGCGCTTCAGCGCTTGCCTCTCCTCGTCCTTCAATGCCACCTAGTGGTTAAGCAAGTACCTAGAAAAGGAAGTTTGATATACTCTTCTGATATAGATAAGGATAGGACTCATGCTGAACGGGGGTGTAACCGGTCAGCCTAGGTTCCAACTGTTTATTGTGCAATTGAATTTGTATTTCAGTCACATGAGTGCCTGTCTTCTAGAATAGCATTCTGAAACATTGCATAACATCTGACATGACCTGTTAAATTTGATTAATGATTTCACATCTGACATACTCGGAATGTGTGTCTCGGTGTCTAGATCCACTTTACATACTTCCATGCTCTATTTTGCCTCTTAACAGCGCTGTAGCTACTCCAGCCATTACTTCCAGGTCTCTCTGATGCATTAGCTACTACAAAATCAAGACAATAAATCAGGGCCAATGCACACAATTACAGTTATATCAGAAACTTAATCCAGATTGATTCTCTTGTTGCATGTGATGTGCAATCAATGATAATACCATTATTTCCAAAATATAGTCCAAAAACATACTATAACCCATACTAGTAGAAAGAGATCTCTAGCTACCTACTATGAACCCTTCAACAGCCACACAGCAGTTCTCAAGAGAGGGATGACCTTTGGCTACCCTCTGTAAACCAACTACAGTCCTCTGTGCCGCATGAGTTGTGTCCCTACCAGAGGTGAAACTTGGCAGAACACAGGAGAGGAGGATAGCAGCACAGAAATCTGTGGAATCCCAATAGTGACATTTGGTTAGAGACCTTCTTCATTCATCCTGCAGGCAAGGTGAAGGCGGGCTGTTTGTGAAAACACTTGAGACTAATCAAAGTCCAGGGGACCTTACTCACTAGAAAATGGCCTGTGAGAGAGAGAGGAACAGACAGGGAGAGTGGCGAGCACAGAGGGAGAGGTAACATTTTCTTACCTTTATTGTGCTCTATTCCTCGCTCTCTCTACTGCCAGCCCAACACGGCCCTCTCATCTACCGTTGTACATGTCCACGACTGACAGCGAGGCTAATCCAGACAATTCCTGCAATTTTATTCAGTGTGGCAACTGTCTTTTTTTGTGATGAAGAATTAATTTTTCTTACTGAATCTTACTAGATTGTGATGGCAATGAAAGCAGATGCTGCCTGAACGTGCCGTTGTATTCCCGCTTCTACATCTGTTTCCTCTTGTGAACCCTGGTGAGCTAAATGACTGGTGTTGCTGAATTTGTCATTTGTTAAGTATGAATGCCAAAGACATTACAGCTTCAATAATTGAAAAGAAAAACAAAAGTGGCTCAGGACGATGTCTGGATGTGATGCGTAACACCTTATTGAATATTGTTCTCTACCTGTTATACACCACCATGTGAACCACAAGCTTTTCATGATGCATGTTCTGCTAGAGTATCATTGTGTGCACAAAATTCACATTCAAGGCTGAATAGTATTTCTGTTACTGTCTGATATAGTAATCAATGAGATCCCTGCAGTCTAGCATGCAAAGGCATCCCATTAGGATGCATGTAAGAGCAACTGGCCAGGGACTGCAGTCAATTATCATCAAGTTCTCAGTTGTCTGTATAAATCATTTCTTTCAGCAACACCTCTCACGTGTAGGCTCTCTGACTCGCATGGTTTTTCTATTTCATTGAAGACATGCTGGTCATAGTGATAAATAACCATGAGCACACCACAGCCTGCTTGCTCAACACAAACATGTCACGTGACAATGTGTGAAACAGTATGTTAGTTTCTTATTTGTGTGCAGATAAAAGTAGAGCAAAACACCATCCTGTTCATGAGAGACTCCCCTTCCCACATTGAGGTCATATTAGTTTGTAGCCCAAACGGTTCGGACGCTACAGACAGTTGACACATCAGCATTACTGACTTCAGGCCAAACAAGGGTTAAGGGGTTGTTACATTCCCCAGAAAGAAAACAAAAAAAAAAATCACTCACAGAAGGGGGAACTAAAAGAGTCAGTGACAACCAAAATGAATCAGGTGAGTTTTAACAACTGGGACATAAGACACCCACTGTGAGCGCCCGATACATTTGCCCAGTTAGAGGCTAACAAAAGAAAAAAAACACACCAAACTTAGACCGGAAGCAAACCAAAGAAAAGGGAAGATCAGATATAGGATTGTTTTTCTAGAAATCAAATAGGGAGAACCAACCTAAGGCATTAATCCTCCACATCTCTCAAGACAACTGGAGCACTGGGCCAGCCAAATCTTAAACATCACCTGGGACAGCAAGGTTGAAACGCCTTCCGACTAACGAGATGGACAATCCAGCACAGGTGTAACACATTCTGACTAATGAGGCAACACCAATCAGTCTCCCCCAAGTACTAACCTAACATCCAAACTCAAGATATAAATGGAAAAAACAAAGCCTGTAACAACGTAATGGTTGTCTCCTTAATAAGAGAACATCATGGGCTAATCTATTGCCTGCCTCAAAAAGCTACTGTCAAATGTATTTATATATATACAGTGGAAGTCGGAAGTTTACATACACTTAGGTTGGAGTCATTAAAACTCGTTTTTCAACCACTCCACAAATTTCTTGTTAACAAATTATAGTTTTGGCAATTCGTTTAGGACATCTACTTTGTGCATGACACATGTCATTTTTCCAATAATTGTTAACATACAGATTATTTCACTAAAATTCAATTTATCACAATTCCAGTGGGTCAGGAGTTACCATACACTAAGTTGACTGTGCCTTTAAACACCTAGGAAAATTCCAGAAAAGGCTTTAGAAGTTTCTGATCGGCTAATTGACATCATTTGAGTCAATTGTAGGTGTACCTGTGGATGTATTCAAGGCCTACCTTCAAACTCAGTGCCTCTTTGCTTGACATCGTGGGAAAAACAAAAGAAATCAGCCAAGACCTCAGAAACAATTTGTAGATCTCCACAAGTCTGGTTCATCTTTGGGAGAAATTTCCAAACATCTGAAGGTATCACGTTCATCTGTATAAACAATAGTACGCATGCATAAACACATGGGACCACGCAGCCGTCATACTGCTCAGGAAGAAGACTCGTTCTGTCTCCTAGAGATGAACGTACTTTGGTGCGAAACGTGCCAATCAATCCCAGAACAACAGCAATGTATCTTGTGAAGATGCTGGAAGATGCTGGAAGATGCTGGAGAAACGAGTACAAAAGTATCTATATCCACAGTAAAATGAGTCCTATATTGACATAACCTGAAAGGTCGCTCAGCAAGGAAGAAGCCACTGCTCCAAAACGTCCTTAAAAAAGCCAGACTACGGTTTGCAACTGCACATGGGGACAAAGTTTGTACTTTTTGGAGAAATGTCCTCTGATCTGATGATACAAAATATAACTGTTTGGCCATAATGACCATCGTTGTGTTTGGAGGAAAAAGGGGGAGGCTTGCAAGCTGAAGAACAACATCCCAACCGTGAAGCACTGGAGTGGCAGCATCAAGTTATGGGGGTGCTTTGCTGCAGGAGGGACTGGTGCACTTCACAAAATAGATGGCTTCATGAGATAGGAAAATTATGTGGATATGTTGAAGCAACATCTCAAGACATCAGTCAGGAAGTTAAAGCTTGGTCGCAAATGGATCTTCCAAATGGACAATGACCCCAAGCATACTTCCAAAGTTGTGGCAAAATGGCTTAAGGACAGCAAAGTCAAGGTATTGGAGTGGCCCTGACCTCAATCCTATAGAAAATATGTGGGCAGAACTGAAAAAGCGTGTGCGAGCAAGGAAGCATACAAACCTGACTCAGTTACACCAGCTCTGTCAGGAGGAATGGGCCAAAATTCACCCAACTTATTGTGGGAAGCTTGTGGAAGGCTTCCCAAAACGTTTGACCCAAGTTAAACAATTGAATTTAAAGGCAATGCTACCAAATACTAATTGAGTGTATGTAAACTTCTGACCCACTGGGAATGTGATGAAAGAAATAAAAGCTGAAATAAATCATTCTCTCTACTATTATTCTGACATTTCACATTCTTAAAATAAAGTGGTGATCCTAACTGACCTACGACAGATAATTTTTACTAGGATTAAATGTCAGGAATTGTGAAAAACTGAGTTTAAATGTATTTGGCTAAGGTGTAGGTAAACTTCTGACCTCAACTGTGTGTATATATATATATATATATATATATATATAGTTTGTGCATTATTGTTTGGAAGAAACATGATTTTGAAAACGGTCATCGAAATACCCAAACCTTGTCTTTGAACTCAAATAGGACAGTTGAGACCTAAAAAGAATCTGCCATGATGGGGACAATCTCAAAACGCAGGGGTTGTGTGTTCGATTCCCATGGGGGACCAGTATGAAAAAAATATTAAAGTGTAAGTCGCTTTGGATAAGAGTGTCTGCTAAATGACTAAAATGTAAAATGTTAGCCGAATGAATGCAGATGGACAAGTTCAGACGAACTGCATCTGCCAAAAGACAGACCGTTTGTGTTTTTTGTTGGACAGTCATCTTTGTAGTCATTCATCCGTCAATGAATGACTCCCATTGGAAAAGCATTTGCTTCATCCGAAATTGTCGGACACAAAATCCCAAAGTGTCTACTGCTATTCCTTTCATGGTTTGCATTTTTCATGGCTGGATCCCATTTTTTGGGGGGAGGTCCATCTACATTTCTTCTGTTCACAACCATACAGACAGGCTCAGTGTGACAAACACGTGAATGCAATTTGAGTGGCAACTATTTGAGGGGGTGTGAACAAAGTGCTTGGAATTGTGGGAGACCACCCAAATTGCAGGGGTACTCAAAGTTTACCATGGAGGTCCAGAGTACTACTGGTTTTCCATTCTACCTGATAATTCATTTTAAACAGCTGGTCTCCCAGGTCTAAATCAGTCCCTGATTAGAGGTGAAGAGTTTAAAAAGCAGTGGAATTGGCTTTCGAAGGTACAGATTTTAATTTTATGGCCATAGTGAGTCTACTCAAAGGAACACTCAAAAGAGTGTGAAGGTTTTTTTTCCTTCTTTAAGACCATTTATCTTAAGACTTTTTCACTGACTATGCTTCTCTGAGATCTTTCAGGTTGCCCGCCCCAAGCACTAATCTTCGAGTAATGACAAATTGCAGTTTGCTGCTGAGGGGATGGCGGCTCATAATAATGACCTGATGGAACGGTATCAAACATGGTTTTCGTGTTTGATTCCATTCACTCCATTCCATTCCAGCCATTATTGTGAGCCCTCCTCCCCTGATTTTAGCTTATGATAATTGCCTTCAGTAGTGATTGCTTCACGGCCTACTTCAATCAAAGGAATAAGGACAGCCTGAAACTGCATGCAGACAATTCCATCAAGTTAGCCATGAAGGAAAAACTCGTTCTTCAGGCTAGGGTCCCTTTTTTCCGCCTGACTGACGGGCCCAAAGTAAACTGCCTGTTACTCAGGCCCAGAAGCCAGGATATGCATGTAATTGGTACCATTGGATAGAAACTACTTTGAAGTTTGTAGAAATGTTAAAGTAATGTATGAGACTATAACACAATTGAAATGGTAGGAGAAAATCAAAAGAAAAGCCACCAGATTGGGTTTTTTTTTTTTGAGAGAGGGACCATGCTCTTAAAATGGTAGGTATAGGGGCATATCAAAATCCAGCTCCCAGATTGCAATTCCTATGGCTTCCACTAGATGTCAACAGTCTTTGATCAAGGTTTCAGGCTTGTTTCTTCCAAAAATCAGTACTAAATCAGTCTGTGCGTGCGTGATGAAGAGGACGCGCACCTGCTAATATCGCTTTCCTATTGAACATACTTCTTTCCGTATGAAATATTATAGTTTAATTACATTTTAGGGTATCCGAGGATTACATAGAAATGTATTTTGACTTGTTTTAGCAAAGTTTAGCAGTAGCTTTTTCGATTTCTTTCTCTGCATGTTGAACGAGTGGATTACTCAAATCGATGGCGCCAACTAAACTGACTTTTTGGGATATAAAGAAGGATTTTATCTAACAAAACAACACCACATGTTGTAGCTGGGTCCCTTTGAATTGCAAATCAGAGGAAGATTTTCAAAAAGTAAGTGAATATTTCATCGCTATTTGTGAATTTATGAAACCTGTGCTGGTAGAAAAATGTTGATGTGATGCGTTGTCCTCGAACAATCGCATGGCATGCTTTCGTTGTAAAGGTTATTGTAAATCAGATATTGCAGTTAGATTAACAAGAATTGAAGCTTTTAACCGATATAAGACACTTCTATGTACCTAAATGTTTAATGTCCATAATTTTATTTATTATTTATTTGAATTGCGCACCCTCCAATTTCACCAGAAGTTGTCGGCTGGTGTCCCGCTGGCGGCCTAGCGCTAAAAAGTTTGTGGAGTCAGTCGAGCACTATATGTTAGTCTAGTCTAGAGTAGATCGATAACCCAAACAGAGTTGATCATGGCTAAGTATTCAGAGCTCTTTGAAAGCTATATGGTAAAACCAGATACTAGATTTCTGTACATTGAAAGCACATTCCTTCTGTTAGGACTAGAGCCACTAAACATAAAAGGCTACTGTGATCAGGCTAAATAATTCCCAACGACACCCCTTCAGAGAGCAATGAGGAATATACACATGTAAGTCGTCTGAGGCTCTTTCAAAGACACTTTGTTCTTCCTAGGACTGGGATAGTGTAATCCTATCATTAATCTTTGGAAATGGCCAAGTAAATTATAATTTGAAAATTAATTAGGAAGACTGTCAGTTACTGTAAGTAACATCCATACCGTTTCTAGCCTGTTGGAGTTTTGCTACTTTTTCTACTGAATGTGTTTTCTCTGTAGATCTGCTGTGTGTGTGTGTGGGAAGTATTTTTGGCCAACACATATGTTTTGAGGATACATTTTTAGGAACTGTAAATGAATGAAGGCACCAATGAATTAATTAAAATGGGTTGAACAAATTATTCTCTCCAGTTATTCTACTACAATCTATTACTAAATGTTTCCCCCAATTACCATCATGTCAGAACACCCTTTCTCACAGGATATGGACCAAAATTAGAATATTAACAACATTTAGCCACGACACATACGAGACTTGACTCCTGATAGCTTCTGAATCCTGCTTTCAATCAAAAGACTAAGGAGACTATAGATAAATAAATGAGAGACTCGCAGGAACAAATTCAGTCTGGTGAATTTTTCAAATTCTAATGTGCGTTTTATTTATTTTTTAACCTTGGAGCTTAATTCATGCCATTATTGTATGAGACCTAGTAGAGTGGGATTGTTACAATTATTGTCTGACTGATTCATTTCGAATTTAGATTGTCCTCTACCAATCTCTACATGGTGTCTCAACTCCCACTTTACCTGCTCGTATATTGGTTGATGCTCGTGAGCCAGCTCCAATTCACGTTTAAAAGTGTTGTCACAAATGTGTCATATTCATAATGAATCGGGATTGCTGTACGCGACAACACCCTAATGCATCACACTAATGTTGGGTACTACTGAACAATATTTGGACCAACACCTGGATTTGGTCCTATGTAGCAACATTTTAAATTGTGTTTTTTACTTTGGATAAAAGTAGAGACTCAGAGCTACAAAATGGTATATCATACACTGCAGTTGAGGAACAATGGGAAAGTAATTCTGCTTTGATAAACTTCTAGCCCCACTTTTTAGAAAATTGCCCTTGAATGTTTCAGTACACCTACTGTAAACAACCAAATATTAAGACTAAAAAGTGGTAAAAGTAGTAGCCTACAATAAGGAAAAACTCTAGTTCACTATCTAATCCTAATCTGACTTTGGTGCAGGCCATGTTGTTCTTCACACTACACTCTAAAAAGAAAAAGGTTCATGCAGTATCCTTTAGGGTTTCTTCAAATTGAAACTGCATGGGAACCCCTTTCAATGGATCCTCGAATAACCTTTTAAAGAATGTTTTGGGGTAAATTGTTTGAACTAACCCCCCCCATTGTTATTAATATGCATAATAGACAATAACAGCATATTTTAGTTGTCAGTGTTTATTATGATTTCAGTGGCAAAGCAGAGCCCCAAGTCCAGTGGCTATGGCGTGTTGATGTTTTTGTTCTCCGTAAACATAGCCAGAATGATTTTGCAGTGCTTGGTGATCGAACATGTCTCCTGTTATATTCATCAGTGGTGAAGTCTGTGAATCCCCAAAACGGTAATTTTTGATTTGCACAAATATGAAAATATAAATGGTATCACCACAACACAAGATCAATTTAGATCCTACAAGGGACAAACCTTACCTTAAATTGAGGAGATCTTTACATTTTTTCTGCTGTCCCTCAAATTAAAATCCAAATGTTCGAGTTGGGCAGTTGGGTTCCTGCAAAACCCCCCATCAACTAAGGAGGTTCCTCGATGAACCCCACCTTCTATGGGATTCTTGGGAAAAAAAACTTTTGGGGGCAATTTCCAGTGCCAAGAACCCTAAGGTTCTTCAAAGAACTGTAACGGCGTTCGTCTGTAGGAGGAGAAGCGGACCAAAAAGCAGCGTGGTGGTTATTCATGTTCTTTAATGGAAAACTGAACGATACATGAAATAACTCAAATCTACAAAACAACAAACGGAACGTGAAAACCTATACAGCCTATCCTGTGACAACAAACACAGTGACAGGAACAATCACCCACAAACACACAGTGAAACCCAGGCTACCTAAGTATGATTCTCAATCAGAGACAACTAATGACACCTGCCTCTGATTGAGAACCATACTAGGCCGAAAACATAGAAATGCCCCAAAACATAGAAAAACAAACAGACTGCCCACCCAACTCACGCCCTGACCATACTAAATAAATACAAAACAACAGAAATAGAGGTCAGAACGTGACAGTACCCCCCCCCCCAAAGGTGCGGACTCCGGCCGCAAAACCTGAACCTATAGGGGAGGGTCTGGGTGGGCATCTGTCCGCGGAGGCGGCTCTGGCGCTGGACGTGGACCCCACTCCATAATAGTCTTTGTCCACCTCCTTAGCGTCCCTAGATAGGTGACCCTCCTAAGAGACAGCTCGGGACAGAGGGACAGCTGCTCGGGACAGAGGGACAGCTGCTCGGGACAGAGGGACAGCTGCTCCGGGCGGAGGGGCTCTAGCAGCCCCTGGCTGACTGGCGGCACTGGCGGCCCCTGGCTGACTGGCGGCCCCTGGCTGACTGGCGGCACTGGCGGCCCCTGGTTGACTGGCGGCGCTGGCGCTGGGCTGACTGGCGGCACTGGCGGCCCCTGGCTGACTGGCGGCACTGGCGGCCCCTGGCTGACTGGCGGCACTGGCGGCCCCTGGCTGACTGGCGGCACTGGCGGCCCCTGGCTGACTGGCGGCACTGGCGGCCCCTGGCTGACGGGCGGCACTGGCGGCCCCTGGCTGACGGGCGGCACTGGCGGCCCCTGGCTGACGGGCGGCACTGGCGGCTCCTGGCAGACGGGCGGCACTGGCGGCGCTGGGCAGACGGGCGGCGCTGGCGGCGCTGGGCAGACGGGCGGCGCTGGCGGCGCTGGGCAGACGGGCGGCGCTGGCGGCGCTGGGCAGACGGGCGGCACTGGCGGCGCTGGGCAGACGGGCGGCACTGGCGGCGCTGGGCAGGCGGGAGGCTCCGGCAGAGGCGCCGGACAGGCGGGAGGCTCCGGCAGAGGCGCCGGACAGGCGGGAGGCTCCGGCAGAGGCGCCGGACAGACGGGAGGCTCCGGCAGCGCTGGAGAGGAGGAAGGCTCTGGTAGCGCCGGAGAGGCGGGAGACTCCGGCAGCGCTGGAGAGGAGGAAGGCTCTGGACGGATGGGCCGGAGAGACAGCCTGGTACGGGGAGCTGCCACCGGAGGGCTGGGGTGTGGAGGTGGTGACGGATAGACCGGGCCGTGCAGGCGCACTGGAGCTCTTGAGCACCGAGCCTGCCCAACCTTACCCGGTTGAATGGTCCCGGTCGCCCTGCCAGTGCGGCGAGGTGGAATAGCCCGCACTGGGCTATGCAGGCGAACCGGGGACACCGTGCGCAAGGCTGGTGCCATGTAAGCCGGCCCAAGGAGACGCACTGGAGACCAGATGCGTAGAGCCGGCTTCATGGCACTTGGCTCGATGCCCACTCTAGCCCGGCCGATACGCGGAGCTGGAATGTACCGCACCGGGCTGTGCACCCGCACTGGGGACACCGTGCGCTCCACAGCATAACACAGTGCCTGCCCGGTCTCTCTAGCCCACCGGTAACCACAGGAAGTTGGCTCAGGTCTCCTACCTGGCGTAGCCATACTCCCTGTTAGCCCCCCCCCAAGAAATTTTTGGGGCTGACTCCCGGGCTTCCATCCACGACGCCGCGCTGCCTCCTCATACCAGCGCCTCTGCGCTTTCGCCGCCTCCCGTTCTTCCTTGGGGCGGCGATACTCTCCTGGCTGAGCCCAAGGTCCTTTACCGTCTAATTCGTCCTCCCATGTCCATACCTCCTCGCGCTGCTCCTGCTGCTGCTTTTTCCTTTGCCCATTACCACACCGCTTGGTCCTGTTGTGGTGGGTGATTCTGTAACGGCGTTCGTCTGTAGGAGGAGAAGCGGACCAAAAAGCAGCGTGGTGGTTATTCATGTTCTTTAATGGAAAACTGAACGATACATGAAATAACTCAAATCTACAAAACAACAAACGGAACGTGAAAACCTATGCAGCCTATCCTGTGATAACAAACACAGTGACAGGAACAATCACCCACAAACACACAGTGAAACCCAGGCTACCTAAGTATGATTCTCAATCAGAGACAACTAATGACACCTGCCTCTGATTGAGAACCATACTAGGCCGAAAACATAGAAATGCCCCAAAACATAGAAAAACAAACATAGACTGCCCACCCAACTCACGCCCTGACCATACTAAATAAATACAAAACAACAGAAATAGAGGTCAGAACGTGACAAGAACTTTGAAGATCTTAGAAGAACCCCTGTTGAACCCCTCATTTTTTGAGTCTACCGTCTCTAGTAAATACCCACTCTATCAAATAAAATCTAAGTTGTCACATGCACAGGATACAGAAGGTGGAAACGGTACAGTGAAATGTTTACTTGCGTATTTGCAGAGTATCAATATCAAAAACAGAAAGTGTCCAGATAATTATTAGTTGACGCTTACTCAGACACACTTCTCTAAATTGATGGGTCATGTGAAAGAAGTGCTATAACCACCCCCCAGCCTCATCTAGCTAAGTGAATGGGTCACTATTGTTTAGACATGTACACATACTGTATTCATGAAATATAATAGGTGGCTGTAATCACCCCCAGACACACCTGGCTAACTTGATGCGTCATGTAATCATCTGGCCAAGTGGAGTCTGTTGTTTAGACATGTAGCTAGCTAGCTAAACAATGAACCGGCATAATCTCAACTCATACTACTGCCATTCCAAATTGATTGTCTTAGCTATAGTATGACTATGCAGGTAGCTAATGCTAACCAACTATACTGAACAAAAATATAAAACAACGTAACATGCAACAATTTTACAGATTTTACTGAGTTACAGTTCATATGAATTAGGTCCTAATCTATGGATTTCACATGACTGGGCAGTGGCGCAGTCATGGGTGGGCCTGGGAGGACATAGGCCCACCCACTTGCGAGCCAGGCTCAGCCAATCAGACTGAGTTTTACCCCCCCCCCCCCCCCCCCACAAAAGGGCTGTATCACAGACAAAAATACTCCTCCATTTCATCAGCTGTCCGGGTGGCTGGACTCAGACAATCCCGCAGGTGAAGAAGCCAGATGTGGAGATCCTGGGTTGGTGTTGTTACACGTGGTCTGCGGTTGTGAGGCCCGTTGGACGTACTGCGAAATTCTCTAAAATGATGTTGGGGGAGGCTTATGATAGAGAAATGAGCATTCAATTCTCTGACAACAACTCTGGTGAACATTTCTGCAGTCACCATGCCAATTGCACGCTCCCTCAAAACTTGAGACATCTGTGGCATTGTGTTGTATGACAAAACTGGATATTTTACAGTGGCCTTATATTGTCCCCAGCAAAAGGTGAACCTGTGTAATGATCACGCTGTTTAATCAGCTTCTTGAAATGCCACACCTGTCAGGTGGATGGATTATTTTGGCAAAGGAGAAATGCTCACTAACAGGGATGTAAACTAATTTGTGAACAAAATTTGAGACAAAACAATTATTTTAGCTCATGAAACATGGGACCAGCACTTTACATGTTGTGTTTATATTTTTGTTGTTAGCTAGCTAACATTAAGCTATAACTAGCAATGCAAATGGATTTCTGATTCAAATAATATTACTACACAGTTCATACACATAACTTTAGCGAACAATACGCTGTAACTTGCAATGGAAATTACTTCCTGACAAAATTAGAAACTAATAATACCTGAAAATGTAGCTAGACTCTTACATTACTTGGATGAATGCTTCACGGGAGACTGGAACCATTTAACTCCGTTTTGTTCGTAGCTACATCTTGTTTAGCTAGCGTTATGTCAAGTCAGTAGCCCATCACAATTTTTTCAAACTGATCTGTTGATAGTGCCTGCTAAATTCAGGGCATCAATGTTGTAGAGAAAAGTAGTAAATCATTTATCTTTCAAAAAAGCTGCGGTAGAAAGGATTATCAACACATATTGAGCAACTCACGTTATAGACAGAAGCATGCAACATGACAGACCAATCCCAACTCATCTCCTGGCATGTCCATCCCATCCTTTATCTCAGCGAATCATGGCTAGCGGAAAGGTTCCTGACTTTTTCCATGGCTAAACCAACAAGGCTCGTAATTTAACCATTTTATTTGTATTTACAGATATAATACACGTTTGTTATTAAGGCACATGAAAGTTCACACGTTCCAGAATGCATTTCTGCCCCCCCCAAAAAAACATTTGTTTTTGTGAAGTAGTGACATGGCCTAGCTTCCTGAAGCGGGTTACAGATACTGTGGGTGCCATTAGCTTGGTCCCAGATCTGTTTGTCGTATCAGACTGGTACCCTTGTTTGGTATGACAAGGAGACCAGGCTAATTGCAACCAGGGGCCAGGGCATCCATATTGTTCCGCAGTACCCAATAGTGTGTTGTTGCATGCAGTACCCATAGGAAATCAAAATCCATCCAATTTTCCAATTGAAACAAATACTCACCACATTTGAATAATCAAATGCTCAAATGTTGCAAAATTTTCGTCGGCTAGAGGACCTCGGCTTCATTTTCCAAATTCCTCAATTTCTCTCTGACAGTTGTTCAATAATCCATGTCTCAAACCATCAAACTGTTTTAAATCAGTAAATATTATATTAGGTATGTCAGGCCAGGATCCCATTTTTCACTTGGCATGAGGACAAAACGTGACCTTTTTCACAAGTAAAAAATTATAACAAAACAAACTCCACATGGGCGATTCATTTTAGGGAGAATGTTCATGTGGAGCTGATCAAAAGGTTGACAGGTTGCAGAGCATTGGGCCAACCGAAAGGTTGCTGGTTTGAATCCCACGGCAGACTAGGTGAAAAATCTGTCGGTGCCCTTGAGTAAGGCATTTGACCTTAATTGCTCCTGTAAGTCGCTTTGGATAAAAGCGTCTCCTAAATTACAAAAATCTCAATCTTACATTAACTCATGAATCCCTCTGGGATTGCTTTGAGATGACGAGCGAAGTAAAAAAAACTTAAGTTATGACATACAGTAAATAATGTAAAGTTTAGAAATACATTCTCTCAAGGACGTACACTCTAAATACACACATTATTTACAGCTTGCTTGTAAATTTGGTTGGAGTCTGGAAGATGTGTGACAGTTGAATTATTCAAGGCTATAAAGTGTTTGTCAGTCTGCTGTGACTGTCAGTGTACACAAATGTAACCAATACACAGAGGGAGTTTGCTGTGGAAATAAGGCAGTATGGAAAAGCACAATGTGCCTTATCTAAATCAATCATCTGCTCTTTTCCACTGAGTTACGGCGGCAGACTGGGCTGATGCGGAAAGCTGGTCATTAGAGGGAAAATAATTGAACCAAATGACTGTTAAACTCACTTCTTACGGTGGGAGAGGGGGAATAGTATGCGGGAGTTGTTAACTTTCTGTTAGTTAGGAACAGAGAGCTAGGAACGTTTGGCACAAATGTACAGGAGCATATAGGAATGTTCTGTGGTTCAAAATAATCCCAGTTTACCATGACGAGGTGATAAGAGAGTACAGTTTACACATCAAAACAAGGATAAGAAACATCTCATGTTTTAGAAGTGATGTCTATTGCCAAGAAGATGCTATATTTGCATGACCAAAGAAATTATATGTTTCTCTTTGAGGCAGAAAATAGATTCAAAGAGCACGTCTTGTGAATTCAATGTAAATCATGCCTTGCATATATGCTATCATGAACAATTCATGAGTCGACTTGGTATCTGATGGAAAGAGCACTGTATATGCAGACTGCTCAACTGGGTGTGTGTACAGTGTAAGATAGTGTTCATGTTATCTGGACATACACATTGACGGGATACTCCACAGAGGGCTGGAATGGGAGTGGGCTCACGTTCTCCGGGCCACCTGTGTACAGTCCAATAATACTATCTTTAATCCCATTATAAAACCTGCTGTAAGACCTCCATCACATTTTATTAATCACTCTAAAAGCATTTTTGGATGCAAAATACTTGTATAATACTTGTATAATAGTGTCACACCCTGGTCTGTTTCACCTGTCTTTGTGCTTGTCTCCACCCCCAAACCAGGTGTCTCCCCTCATTATCCCCTGTGTATTTATACCTGTGTTTTCTGTTTGTCTGTTGCCAGTTCGTCTTGTCCCGTCAAGTCCTACCAGCGGGGTCCTGTGCTCTAGTTTTTGGTTTTCTTAGTCTTCCCAGTTCTGACCTTTTTGCCTGCTTTGACCTACCAATTGCCTTCCGTTCCTGTACCTGCCTGACTCTGATTTGGACTACGACCCTTTGCCTGCCTTGACTTCCCTTTTGCCTGCCCCTTTAATAAACTCTGAGACTCGTACTATCCGCCTCCTGTGTCTGCATCTGGGTCTTGCTTTTGATCCCCTTTTTGATCTCCTTCAGCCATTAGACAAAGCTTTTCTAACAGAAAACCATCATCTGAGGGTTTGGTTGTGGAGTTTGGAGATGCATTCGACTGTGAGAGTGGGATGCATTTGGACAGATAATTCATCATGGCCACGATATATTGAGAATACGCTGTACTCAGGGGTTGGGACACTGGACTGGAACACTTTAGTTTCCTCCAGATTGGGGCTGAGGCCCATCATCAGAGAGAGCGAGGGAAAGAGTGAGCGATGCATGCTAGCCCACATTCTGAACTGCTGTGTCTCCAGATCAGTCATGCTCGTGCTGGAGACACACAGCTCTGATTCTGTCATGTCTTATGGAGGATGTTTCCTTTGTGACCTCTTATGGAGTGTTCTGAGACAAGGGTGTTTTTGCTTAGTGCTTCTAGTCAATTTGTGCCTATTGGGATACAGTAGTCAATAGAGGCGCTATGGCTATTAAAGTACATCAGTTGCCTGGCTACCAGGGTTAACCTGTCTTGATCTGCACAGGATGATACATAATAATTGTATCACAAATAGCATACTGCTTGGAGCAGAAGAAGAAGTCCCATCCAGTTGTGATCTTAGCCAGCTATCCATTCTAGGTGTGGTGCTTGTTGGCTAATACATGCAACGTATAGCAACGACAGTTCAGAATTTTTTTCTTTCTTATTGCCTTAATTTTTTAGCAATTGAATAAGACTTGTTGCGTTGTTTTGTAAAAGAAAATCAATTGATTGATAATCGTCTATGCAATTACAAAATGGTAAAATCAAGGCTACTTTCCATGGATTTCTTCTGTAAGCCAACTGCCAAACATTGATGGGCTGTAGAATGTATATTTGGCTAAGCTAACAACCAGGGCAGGACTTCCTCTTCTGCTCCCTATGCTATTGAACATTTATGAAAGTTTAGTCTGGTGTATTTTACCACTATAAACAGTCTCTCCTTGACCCCACTGCTAGTCACCACCTTAGTCCAGATTCTGTACATGTAGAGGGTGTCGATCAACATGCAGAGAAGTCAAGCTGTCTGTTCAGCACCACCAGAAGGCAGAGGCTAGAGAAGTCAGGACCCTGGACAGCTCTCAAGCATCCTTGCTGTTACTGCAGACGCTATGTGCACCATATTCCCCAGCCAAGTGTGGCAAGGCAAAGTTGAAGAGAAGTTCTAACAAGCAAACCTTAGTGCTTACCCCAAATCTGTGTTCAAAGTCCCATTGTTAGAAACCTGGTTCACCCCATTAAACTGGTTGTCCTGGCTGTCTCTAACCCTTGCTCCATCCAGTTGAATGTTTTAGTATGTTTGATCAATTGATCAACAACCTTACTGTATCTCAGCCAATCAACCTGTGCTGCTGTAACAAGCACAATTTACATGGAAATAGAGAGCATCACATCCCTCAATCCGTTGTGTTATTCATTGAGGTGAAAGATAGAGGTAACATTATTGGAAGTCTCCCCCTGTAACAACACCCCTTACACCTTTTTCCTCACTGACAGATAAAATGCTGTTGCCTGTAAATTGAAAAGGTGTCAGAAAGGATCAGCTCGTAGCCATTTTATTCAATCATCCCATTGTCCTTGTTCTCTGCCAGGAAGGAAGTCAATGGCTTCTGAAATGAACCTCTAAAGGAAGAGTGCATCCTGTGATTTGTACGATTGAGACTTCCCACTTATAACAGCTATTCGGAATATCAACTCAAAGGAAAAGAAGATGGTGGGTGTAATATGAAATGTAATTCAACAGTGTGCTTAACCATATTTCACAAGGAAGGTAGCTACTTTATAGCATTTTACCACATTATTTCCCTGGCTCAATTACCACACACAAATTAGGGTTATTTTCACATGTAATAGCCATTCTTGAAAGGTATACTATGGATAAGAACTTTACTTTATTGACATTGCAAAGCTAACATGACATTATTCAAAAATGTTTTCAGTGCAATCGCTCTCCATAAGTGGAAGATCACAAACCTAATACTATATGGTTTTGAATTTGATTCTGGGATGGAGTATGTACATGACTGAAACTCAGGAATTGGCAGCTAAGAACTGAAACTCATTTTTGCAGATGTGCGATTGAGACCAAAGCAGGGAAAATGCATGACTGTTCAACATGAGAAGCATACAAATAAAAAAAGAGCTATGGAATTACATTACCGGTCAAAAGTTTTAGAACACCTACTCATTCAAGGGTTTTTCTTTATTTTGACTATTTTCTACATTGTAGAATAGTAGTGGATATCAAAACTACGAAATAACACATATGGAATCATGTAGTAACCAAAAAAGTGTTAAACAAATCAAAATATAATTTATATTTGAGATTCTTCAAAGTAGCCACCCTTTGTCTTGATGACAGCTTTGAACAATCTTGGCATTCTCTCCACCAGCTTCATTACAGCTTCACCTGTAATGCATTTCATTTAACAGATGTGCCTTGTTAAAGGTTAATTCATGGAATTTCCTTAACCTCTCTAGGGTAAGTGGGACGCTAGCATCCCATCTGGCCAACATCCAGTGAGATTGCAGAGCGCCAAATTCGAAAACAGAAATACTAATTATAAAAATTCAGAAAACAAAACATATTTTGCATAGGTTTAAAGATTAACTTCTTGTGAATCCAACCACGATGTCAGATTTAAAAAAATGCTTTGCGGCAAAAGCATACCTTACGATTATTTGAGAACATAGCCCAGTTGACAAATTATTACAAACGCCAAGCTTCTCAGAAATAGAGATAAAAGTAATCCCTTACCTTTGATGATCTTCATATGTTTGCACTCAGAAGACATTCATTTACTCAATAAATGTTCCTTTTGTTCGATAAAGTCTCTTTATATCTAAAAACCTCTGTTTTGTTCATGCATTTTCTTCAGTAATCCACAGGCTCAAACACAGTCCAAACAGGCAGACAAAAAAATCTAAATTGTATCCGTAAAGTTCATAGAAACATGTCAAACGATGTTTATATTCAATCCTCAGGTTGTTTTTAGCCTAAATGATCTATAATATTTCAACCGGACAATAACGTCGTCAATATAAAAGGTAAACAAGAAATGCACTCTCTCGGGATTGCACATGAAAAAGCTCTGTGACACGTCAGGGTCCACTCAAAACTATGTCTAAAGACTGTTGACATCTAGTGGAAGGCATAGGAACTGCAAATTGCGTCCTAAGTCAATGGATACTGTAATGGCATTGAATAGAAAACTACAAATCCAACAAAACAAACTTCCTGAATGGATTTTTCTCAGGTTTTCGCCTGCCAAATCAGTTATGTTATACACACAGACACTATTTTAGCAGTTCTGAAAACTTTAGAGTGTTTTCTATCCAAATCTACCAGTTATATGCATATCATATCTTCTGGGCCTGAGTAGCAGGCCGTTTAATTTGGGCATGCTTTTCATCCAAAATTTCAGAATGCTGCCCCCTACCTTAGAGAAGTTAAAATGCGTTTGAGCCAATCAGTTGTGTTGTGACAAGGTATGGGGGGTTTACAGAATATAACCCTATTTAGTAAAAGACCAAGTCCATATTATGGCAAGAACAGCTCAAATAAGCGAAAAGAAATGGCAGTCCATCATTACTTTAAGACATGAAGGTCAGTCAATTCGGAAAATTTCAAGAACTTTGAAAGTTTCTTCAAGTGCAGTCGCAAAAACCATCAAGCGCTATGATGAAACTGGCTCTCATGAGGACCACCACAGGAAAGGAAGACACGGAGTTACCGCTGCTGCAGAGGATAAGTTCATTAGAGTTACCAGCCTCAAATTGCAGCCCAAATAAACGCTTCACAGAGTTCAAGTAACAGACACATCTCAACATCAACTCTGCAGATGAGACAGTGTGAATCAGGCCTTTGTGGCCAAATTGCAGCAAAGTAACCACTACTAAAGGACACCAATAAGAAGAAGTGACTTGCTTGGGCCAAGAAACACGAGCAATGAACATTAGACCGGTGAAAATGTGTACTTTGGTCTGGAGTCCAACCGCCATGTCTTTGTGAGACGCGGTGTGGGTGAACGGATGATCTCTGCATGTGTATTTCCCACCGTAAAGCATGGAGGAGGAGGTGTTATAGTGTCACCAGCAAAGCACCCCCACGCCGTCAGTGATTTATTTAGAATTCAAGTCACGCCCAACCAGCATGGCTGCCACAGCATTCTGCAGCGATACGCCATCCCATCTGTCTTGCGCTTACTGGGACTATAATTTGTTTTTCAACAGGACAATGACACAACACACCTCCAGGCTGTGTAAGGGCTATTTTACCAAGAAGGAGAGTGATGGACTGCTACATCAGCTGACCTTGCCTCCACAATCCCCCGACCTCAACCAAATTGAGATGGTTTGGGACGGGTCAGACCACAGAGTGTAGGAAAAGCAGGCAACAAGTGCTCCGCATCTGTGGGAACTCCTTCAAGACTGTTGGAAAATCATCTAAGGTGAAGCTGGTTGAGAGAATGCCAAGAGTGTGCAAAGCTGTCATCAATGGGAAGGGTGGTTATTTGAAGAATCTCTATGTATTTTGATTTGTTTTAACACTTTTTTGGTTACTTCATTTTTCCATTTGTTATATCCACTATTATTCTACAATGTATAACATTTTAAAAATAAAGAAAAACCCTTGAATGAGTAGGTGTATTAAAACGTTTGACCAGTAGTGTATCTGGGAACTAGGGAGCCCGGCCTTGAGAGCAACACTCAGACCTGTCAGAGAGAAAAGATAGACTGAAAAGGCAGAAACATTTTTGAACAGACAAAAAAAAAGACAAAAGACAATGAAGGAAAATAATGTTTCTTGGCTACAGCAGTGAGCAACCCCCCCAAAAACTTGCCATAAAAAAAAGAGACTCATTTCAATCATAATGGGTTTTTTAATGTTCATATTTCATTCTCTATTCTTGGGTCATCGAAAGATATCACTTCTGCTATTTGTCTGTACAGCATCAATATATAGTGAAAAACAATTACACTGACTGTGCCACAGTATTGTTGTTCAATGATGGCTTTCAATCATAAACCATACCTCATTGAACTGTTCATCTTGATCCACAAAAACTTTATGAAAAATCCTTGAGAGTAATTGTATCTTTTTGTAACTATTGATTCATTGTCTGTTTGTGACCAGTGTCTGTGTCAGTCAATAACAAGGCAACAGTAAACATTTTGTCCCCCATGAATGATGCAGCCCTTGGGCAAATCAGTATAATTTTGTAAATTACGGCTATTTATGTCAAGACACATCAAGTTTGATTAGAATCAGAGACAGTGGTGTCTGTGATCGCGTAGGTTAGCTAGACTCATATCCCTGAGCATGTGTGCCAAATTTCAGCAGTCTAAGTCAAACAGATCAAGAGATTTTAACACCTTCCGCCATGTGTTCATTATGACTGTTCTTGCATATGTGGAGTATTGAGTGTTTGCAACATGTGTACCAAATTGTGTCATAAATGCATATAAATCAATCAAGGACATTTGTATTATGTGCCAGACCCCACACACAGAATTTAGGTACTAGTCTGGAAAATATTGCATTGAGAGACCTTTGGCAATGGATGCCACATATCAAGCTTCGTGCAGATCATTCATTCGGTAGCAGAAGAGTAAGTAGTGTTAAGTATTTTTCACAAAATTCAAAAATCACAGAAAATCCATCATGGTAGACCAGATTTCATTGTGGGGGGGGCAAATATTCCAGCTTTTTATAATCTTAACAACATAACAACCACAGGTCTCAGAGACCTTCCATTATCTACTGTCAGTAAGATGAAGACTCTTAAGGGCTTTAGTCTGTATCTCAAATCGGTATTTAAACATCAAACATCATAGATAGATATGTCTAAAGAATTACAAATTGAAATCAGGTCACCAAGAGATGGGAAAAACATCTCAATATAGAAACAAACGACCTAAATGTTGATGGTATGTGTTACTGCGAGATATAAAGCTGGGAACATCTGCTTGGTTTAGCACCGGGCCACTCGTCTAATATTGGGGGACATTTCTAGGATTTGAAGTCTGTAATATGTGAAGGTATATGCTTTATTAATGCCTCCATCTAAACCTGATTTCTTTGGGACCAATTATTCTCCCTGTGTGAACAGTTGTGCATACTAACATGTACACAGGCCGACACCTAGTAGCTGTGGCTTTGTATAATCCAGCCCAATCTCAGTCTCTCTCTTTCTCACCCAGGAGAGGACCCCTGAAATCTGAAATGAGCCACAATGAGGAGATTCCCCCTTGCTGAGTACGATACAGATGGATTTTTCTCCTCTTGTTATGCATATTATACACTAGGCGAGGAAGAGCACACTTATTCCTATTCAATGTAGATGTATGTATGGTATGGTAAATGAATGCAGAAGTACTAGTCCTTGGAGAATTGGATTATGAGTAAGTGTAGTGTCGTGGGATTTGGGTAGAATCCTTACACTGGTGCAGTTACATCTCTAATTAGCAAGGAGAGGAAAGGGAGATTAGTCTCAGATCTTCATAGAATAATGTTCTGCCGCTAAGAGATGGTTGCTACAGTACGACTGTACATTACCAATTCAAATTGACTCGTGTGGGGAGGTAGCAGCCACTGACAGTGCAGAGTGAGTATACAAGGTTGTGACTAGATCTGTGTGTTGCTCAGAAGCACACAGGCAGCAGACCAGTATATCACAATGATTTGAAACGTATTCTGCATACATAGACCTACTGTATTGGTAATTAGATACTTACGGAAACATTTTTTATTTCATTAACAAGCCGCCAGCTGTTATATCCTGTCTTATAAAGAATTACCCAATGTTAGACTAGTGTACGTGTTCACATTTTAAATGATGATACTATAGAAAATGAATCAATCAATTGTAAAAGATGACAGACTTAATGATGGATTTAAATTTGATTGGTTTTCAGATGAGGGAATTATTTGCAATAATACTTTTGTTAAGCAGTAGTGCTCAGAATTACAGCATGTTCTCTCAATGAGCTGAATTACAAGAAACCTCAAACTGGCAATATAACATCCTCAGTGAATGGAAGAAGGAGATTGGAGAGGCACATCCAATAATGCAGTACCTTCAATGGAATTCCTTCAGCAACCGAAAAGCTACCTTTGGAGACCAACAAAATATAATACAGAAGCATTATCTCTTTTGTTGTTTTTTGTTGTTGAACATTTGGTTTATTCCACATTTTCCAATATAAACATACATAGACGTACAACCAGAACATGCACAACTCGTTTCTATATCCCCCTCCCAGAGTCCCTAGTATCCTATCAGCACATAGGGCTCCCTCCCAACCCTTCCCCAGTCCCCTCCCATCCATATTCCCCCAGTACTAGCTCAACAGATAAGCCTTCATAAAAAGAATTGCAGTGAAAAAAATGTATCAAACAAAATAGATAGTAAAATGTACACAGTGATCAGATCGTATTTACTCATGAATACGTGTCTTATATACATCACTTAATACTTATCACAAATTGACCTAGCAAACTCACAGTGTAACTCTGTGTTGTTGTTTTTGTCCCACTGCTTTGCTTTATCTTGGCCAGGTCGCAGTTGCAAATGAGAACTTGTTCTCAACTGGCCTACCTGGTGAAATAAAAAAAATATGCGCATTCAGTCTGAATACTTGCAATACTTGTCGTTATGGGGTATTGTGTGTAGATTGATGAGGATTTTTTTTTATTTAATCCATTACAGAATAAGGCTGTGATGTAACAAAAGGGAAGGGGTCTAAATGCACGGTATAGAAACGAGAAAAAATAGATCCGTTTTAAAGCCCCACATCCAAAGTCACCCCAAATTCCACACATTCCACACACCCTATGCAGCATAATCTAGTAAGTCTATGAAGTCTCCCAAAACCTCCCTGAATACAGGTTTCTTCAGACTATTTTATATTATCTTTTGTGAGTTATCCTTTCTGAGCAAACACATTTATTTGCCCTGAGGTGAATTATTTATTAGCAGATATAATTGTTAATTTAACAAATGTAACTTTATATTGACTTCTAATTGGCAATCGAGACTCATCTCCTAAAAATACTAGGGAGGGAATTATTGGAATAGTCAAAGAGATCACTTGAGATGCAGTATGATCTGAAGTATGATATGCAGTATGATCCCAAAACGCACCCCACCTTTGCCTCACATCGAGGGCAGTATTTATGAAGCCTCACCGGGGTGACGTACACCCTGTGCAGAAAATTAAACTGCCTCATTCTATGCCTAGTGCTAAAAGACAATTGTTGGGCATCTAAGGAGAGTTTCTCCCACGTCTCTTCTTCAATAATGAGGCCAAGGTCGTCTTGCCATTCAGAACATACATTTAGGGCTTCATTTCCTATCAAGGTCTGTAAACCAGAGTATATGCAGGAAATGAAGCCTTTCACCCAACTCTATCTTGCCATAGTTTGTCAGCTGTAGGTTAGATCAGAGGTTGTGATCTACCTCTGTTGAAAAGCTCTGTAGCGTCTGTACTGTAAATAGTTGAAAAGGTGAGATTGGGGAAGTTATTTATTTGAAAAGAGAGCATCACCCAGTCCTCATACAATTGACCAAATTACATTATACCTTTGTTGAACGAGAAAAGAGTGATAACATCTCTTAAGGCTTTTGGTAACGTAGGATTTTCATAAAATGGAGTTTGCTTATACGGATATATTTCCTCCATTCTGTAAATATATGTTTTATAAAGGAATGATCTATGGAGATACTAAATGCTTTGGGTGGTGATATGTAAGGCAATGTTGCCAGGTAATATGGAATGAAGATAATTTCTCTGGTGTGCTGCCACACCCATATTACCTTCAGTTGCGATGCCCAGTAATAAATCCTAATATCGGGCAAAGAAAGACCACCCTTTGAATCAGGTCTGCACAAAGTAGTTAGTTTAACTCTGGGGAGCATCCGTTTTCATAAGAATTTAGAAATCAGAGTCTTAATTTGTCTGAAAAAGTGTTTAGACAGAGGCATGGGTAGAGTTTGGAACAGATATAACATTTTTGACAAAATATTAATTTCGATACAATTGTCACGACGCACCCTTTTTAGCATAGCCCTCACAGCCCTCTCTCTCACTCTCTCTCCCACCACAGGTTTATCACAGTCATAAATACCTAAAACTCGTTACTCCACTCAGCCAAAATGAAGGTTGAGAATCCCTTTGTTACCACAGAGAAAGACTTTGCAGTACGGTAACCTCAAAAGGTTGAATAATGTAACAATATTTCAACCAGTTGAATCTGTCTGTGGGTACTTAAAGAACAATCATGTCGAATTCCTTACAAATGTTTTATGTAACTACCACAGCAGCACAACATAACTGTTCCTCTGAATGTGTATATTTCCCAGTTACCAGATTTACATCTGAATGTTCTATAAAAAAGAATGATTGCGTATGGGACTACTTTTGAAAGATGAAATGAAATGTTAGCCTTCTAAATGAGAGTTTGGTTTTTCATGTAACGTTAGGCAGCAGACCAGTATATCAAGTGAGTGACCACACCCCGTGAGCAGACATTTGCATCGGCGTCATGGAACGCACCCTTTTCTACTCCAGAATAAAAGGACTAGTGACAAAATGTACATTTAGTCAAGATAACGCCCGGACATGGTCCCCACGTTGAAATGGCTACTACTCTAGACCAAAA
Organism: Oncorhynchus mykiss; assembly: GCF_013265735.2. NCBI lineage: Eukaryota > Metazoa > Chordata > Actinopteri > Salmoniformes > Salmonidae > Oncorhynchus > Oncorhynchus mykiss. Next base: position 8,230,616 of record NC_048588.1, on the reverse strand, counting down.
CACACCGGGTGATGCTGGTGTGTGAAGTGGTTTAAACTACACCTCTACAAAAGGGCAGGACCAGAGAACGTGGAGATCATCCCCACGCGGAAATGGTGAAGAAACTTACAAACTAAAGACCTGTTATTCAGGCTGCAGCTGTTTAAATACTTCAGTCTGGTAAACGCATCCAATCTAAGAACATTTCCGAATGGTATTCTGATGTATCCATTAAAACAACCGACATCTATGACAGACTTTGATCTCTGGTGGACAAACCAGAGGCTTTCTGTCGACTGACTATTATCCAGCAGATGGACCGGCGATCACCGAGAGGGACAACAAAGGCATAGACTCGTAAATATGTAAATTGCTATTTATTTTCTAATGAGTGGCTGTTCATGTTCAAAATATTAGCATTACATGAGTGTAGTTATGAACTGCATTACAGTGGGTCCACTCTGAGTTTCCCGCTCTTTAACTGTCCCCACCCCTTTCCTTTGTCTACCAAGCCGTCATATCGGTTTCATCCACTAGGGACTTGAATTTGTGTCATGTTAGGAACCAATGTATGACCTATTGTGTGTGTGTGTGCTTATGTAATCCTGTGATTGATTAGTTAGGTAGTAAATAAATAATTAAGCCAATTTGTATATCGATGATTCATGATTTGATGTTAGGGTTCGTGACGTACAGGAATGAGAATGGTGAGGTAATAATACATTAATAGAAGACTGTAATCGGTAAGATAGGAAAATATCTGAAGAGTTAATTTGGGAAATAGAGACTCTATAAACATTTTCCCGTGGTGCCACAACTTCCTAATGAATTAAAGTTCATGATTTGTTTAATCACGTAAGGAATAATTACACATATGGAATTGACTTGATAATATACAGTTTTCACATTTAATGACAGCAAACGCTATGACACAATTAATACGTCTATTGGTAGATCATGCCACCTACCAAGTTCTTCCCCAGCCGTTTTAAGTAATGGTACGGCACATCATTTATTTTATAGGTGTTAGCCATTTCTGTTGGAATTTGCAGTCCTAAGTCGTTCTCTGAGACCTCCAGGTAAAAGTGTTAATTTAAGATTGGATTTTGTGTCACAGCTTTATTGAGTGGCATAATTATGCTTTTTGTCAGAATAATCTTGTAGTCTGATAAGGATCCGAATTCGTTCAAAGTTTCTACTTGTGCTTGGAGGGATTGCTCTGTTATGGATAAGTAAAGCAAAATGTTGTCCGCGTATAAAGAAATAGTGTGTTCCCATTCACTTACCCATAACGCCATGGATAGCTGGCTGAGACCGAATAGCTTCTGCTAAGGGTTCAATAGCCAGGGCAAAAAGGAGTGGTGAATACCCAGTCCCTGCCACTTCACCGTAGGGATCGTGCCAGGTTTCCTCCAGATGTGACTCTTGGCATTCAGGTCAAAGAGTTCAATCTTGGTTTCATCAGACCAGAGAATCTTGTTTCTCATGGTCTGAGAGTCTTTAGGTACCTTTTGGCAGATTGGTGGAGTGCTGCAGATATGGTTGTCCTTCTAGAAGGTTCTCCCATCTCCACAGAGGAACTCTGGAGTTCTGTCAAAGTGACCATTGGGTTCATCGTCACCTCCCTGACCAAGGCCCTTCTCCCCCAATTGCTCCGTTCCAAACTTCTTCCATTTAAGAATGATTAAGGCCACTGTGTTAATGGGGACCTTCAATGCTACGGACATTTGTTAGTACCCTTCCCCAGATCTGGACAATTCCTTCGACCTCATGGCTTGGTTTTTGCTCTGACATGCACTGTCAAATGTGGGACCTTATATAGACAGGTGTGTGCCTTTCCAAATCATGTCCAATCAATTGACTTTACCACAGGTGGACTCCAATCAAGTTGAAGAAACATCTCAAGGATGGTCAATGGAAACAGAATGCACCTGAGCTCAATGTCAAGTCTCATAGCAAAGGGTCTGAATACTTGTGTAAATAAGACATCTGTTTTTTATTTTTAATCAAAGTTTCTTAAAACCTGTTTTTGCTTTGTCATTATGGGGTATTGTGTGTAGATTGATGAGGAATGTTTATTTAAATCAATTTTAGATTAAGGCTGTAAGTTAACAAAATGTGGAAAAAGTCAAAGGGTCTGAATACTTTCCGAATGCATACGGTTTAAAACTTCCAGAAGATAAGCATTTGATCAGGTCGAATGGAGTTTTCCGCATCCAACCATCACCACAGGTCCTGTATACTCTTCACACAATACATAATAGTCTGATGACGGTCAGTTTCATACAACGCCTGTCTGATCTACATTAACCAAGCCTAGGGGCTGCACTGGGAAGAGTATTTCCCTGGCTTATACAATAAAGTAATGAGGGCCTGCTCTATAGATTCTTGGAGTTTGCCTGTCACTATAGCATGGCTGAACACAGTACAGAGTGGCTTGATTCATTTGGAAAGGAAAGTCTTGTACCAGGCAGGGTTAACAGCCCAATTGCCTTCCCCCCTGCAATTCTAAAAATGGCCTCCTGAATTTCATCAAATTTAAATATCCTCCTTCAGATTTTCTCTATCCTCATTAGGCAAGGACTCTAATTTTACTCTGTCCAGAAACCCCTGCATCACTTCTAACGAACCTCCTTCAGACATGTATAGGTTCTCATAAAATCTCTTGAATACCAATTTAATATCATCAGGACTCTGGACTACAATGTTACCAGGCCATATAATTGAATCTATGGCTCTCTTAGCTTCCTCCCTTCTTATTTGCCAGGCAAGTAACTTTCCTGCCTTAGCCCCATGTTCTGTTAAAGTCTAGAGAGCGCATTTTCTGCTTTAGGGGTCATTAAGTTGTATTTTAGCTATTTTGAGATCAGTTTTTGTTTTGGTGAGTCCTGAAATGAGGTGCTATGTTCGTTCTCAAGGTCTTTAATTGATCTTTTCAAGGACTCTACTTCGGCTGTATATACTGTATCTTCCGCACACTGGCTGTACACGAGATTATCTGTTCCCTTTAAATATGCTTGTAGGGCCTCCCATGCAATTGCAGGGGATGCAGAATTAGTATTAGTACTTAAAGAAATATATACATGTGTGCATTTTATAAATGTTACAAAGGTAGTGTCATTGAGTAGATATGAGCCTAACCTGCAACGTTTACGAGGGGAAGTGTAATTTAGTGATGGGTATATAGAGATTAGTGGCGATAAATTGTCCGATATGGGTCTAGCTACATATTCACAAACGTGAATCAAGTGTCCTTTACCCACAGGTAATAGAAAAAGGTCTATTCTCAAGTCGCTATTTTGGCCGACTTTGTTGAGATGTCTCTATATGTCTGAGTCCAAATTATTTTATTTACCTTTTCAAAATCCTAGCTGCTTGTGTGAGGTTAGGTTAAGGTCTCCTCCAATGATAAGCTGTGGCGATGGACAATTTAATTAAAAAAAAATAATCTTGATAAAAATGTGGGGTTATCATAGTTTGGCCCATAAACATTGATAATGCACATGGGCACATAATCAATATAGCCTTGTATAATGACAAACCTACCCTGTGATTGTAACTGAAAGCCACAGTGCTTGTTGACTCGTATGACTACCTGACCAATCCATTCCTTTCTAAGCTTGCTGTGCTCAGCATCTGTTAAATTAGTCTCCTGTAGAAGGGCTATATCCAACTTCTGCTGCTTTAATTTCATTCCAAATTATGGGATTACGAGTGTTAGTAGCAGACATGTTTAGGGGTTAGATTAGAGCATATTAAAATGAGATATATATTGATCGGGGACAAAAATGTAACTCTCAATAACTCTCTGAGAGACTAAAACAACCCAAGCCTGTCGACGGTGTTACACCTAAATTGTAACACATTCCCACTTACCTAACCCTGCTATGCATAGTGTCCCGAGATAAATACAATTATGGGAAAATGATATTGTGTATTGCCCTCACCTCTGTCGACTAACGATAAATCAAGACAAACTATAATATACAGGCAGAAGGCGAGCCCTTTGCTGGCCCAATAGGTGGAAACGTTTCACTTACACCTCCCCACATAGTACCATTGCATTGGCCTTACTGATGTAGGGCTAGTACTAACGGTAAATCCTCAACAAGAGAAATTAAACATCAGCTATGATGTATAAGGTTATACATGTCACATTTCTATTTCAGCCAGACAGTTTGTGATCTCAAGAAACTTGGTGAACACGAACACGAAAGGAACTGCGCTGGAGTGGCTCCCATACAACTGAGCGATGTCATTGTCCCACACTGTTGTTTGACTGATTGGAAGAGCCGGGTACAATGGGCCTGTAAAGAATTCTGCCCAATGAATGAAGACATGGGTCATTGGCCTGGCACAAATCACCTCTCTAAAGCGGAGTTTAAGCTCCCTGCAATGTGGTGGACTTGATAGATAGAGATAGACAGATGTACCTGGGCTGGTTGTGACTGAGAACTTCCTCTCGGAGTTAGATTCTAGCTCTACCAAAGACATGATTTCCCCTCCATGTCAGTCAGGGGCTGAAGGTAATCAAGTAGACTTCTTTAAGAAGTTAATATAAGGTATCATGTTCCTCAGGGGGGAAAGCTTCTCAACGTCGTTTGTGTACCGTCTGAAGATCTGTCATTTCCATTGGGCTGAATTTGAATGTGCCGTCTTATACTGGCATAATGTGGACAATTAATGAATGATTCAATAAGTACTACAAGTATAATAGTTAACTATTTCTAATGAAAAGGGGGTGGTAAAAAATACTCCATGAAGTCTTTTTTTTGACAGTGAAAAGTAAAGACCTTGGTGTGTCTGGACTCTAAACTAACTGTTTGGGAAACATGCTGTTTGCTGTCTGATGCATTTTAAAGCTGTTAAATTCAGCAATTTACAGCAGCTACATGTCTGCCCCTCAGTGATAAACAACAATGCACACTGAACCTCAGACAGGATCTGTAAGATTGTACTTGGTAAGACTTTGTACAGGGATTCCTATCCAGAACACTTTAATCTTCCTATACACACTTAATTTAACGAACATAACTCAAACAATATGATATACAGTGCACTTGGAAATGATTCCGACACCTTTGACTTTTTCCACATTTTATTACGTTACAACCTTATTCTTAAATTGATTAAAAAAAAATGTCCTCATCAATCTACACACAATACCCCATAAAGACAAAGTAAATACAGGTTTTTAGAAATGTTTGCAAATATACTAAAAATAAAAAACAAATACCTTATTTACATAAGTATTCAGACCCTTTGCTATGAGACTCGAAATTGAGCTCCGGTGCATCCTGTTTCCATTGATCATCCTTGAGAAGTTTCTTCAACTTCATTAGAGTCCACCTGTGGTAAATTCAATTGATTGGACATGATTTGGAAAGGCACACACCTGCCTATATAAGGTCCCACAGTTGACAGTGCATGTCAGAGCAAAAACCAAGCCATGAGGTTGAATGTATTGTCCGTAGAGCTCCGAGACAGGATTGTGTCGAGGCACAGATCTGGGGAAGGGTACCAAAACATTTCTGCAGCATTGAAGGTCCCCAAGAACACAGTGGCCTCCATCATTCTTAAATGTAAGAAGTTTGGAACCACCAAGACACTTCCTAGTACTGGCCACCAGGCCAAACTGAGAAGGGCCTTGGTCAGAAATGTGAGAACCTGATGGTCACTCTGACAGAGCTCCAGAGTTCCTCTGTGGAGATGGAATAGCCTTCCAGAAGGACAACCATCTCTGCAGCACTCCACCAATCAGGCCTTTATGGTAGAGTGGTCAGACGGAACCCACTCCTCAATAAAAGGCACATGACAGCCCGCTTTGAGTTTGTCAAAAGGCACCTAAAGGACTCTCAGACTATGAGAAACAAGATTCTCTGGTCTGATGAAACCAAGATTGAACTCTTTGCCTGAATGCCAAGCGTCACATCTCGAGGAAACCTGGCACCATCCCTACAGTGAAGCATGGTGGTAGCAGCATCATGCTGTGGGGATGTTTTCAGTGGCAGGAACTGGGAGACTAGTCAAGATTGAAGGAAAAATTAACAGAGCAAAGTAAAGAGAGATCCTTGATGAAAACCTGATCCAGTGCACTCAGGACTTCCGACAGGGGCAAAGGTTCACCTTCCTACAGGACAATGACCCTAAGCAAACACTCAAAACAACACAGTAGTGGCTTCAGGACAAGTCTCTGAATGTTCTTGAGTGTCTCAGCCAGAGCCCTGAACCCGATCGAACGTCTCTGGAGAGACCTGAAAATAGCTGTGCATCGACTCTCCCATCCAACCTAACAGAACTTGAGAGGATCTGCAGAGAAGAATGGAATAAACTCCCCAAATACAGGTGTACCAAGATTGTAGCATCATACCCAATAATACTCTAGGCAATAATCACTGCCAAAGGTGCTTCAACAAAGTGTTGAGTAAAGGGTCTGAATACTTATGTCAATGTGATATTTCAGTTTTTTAATTTTATAAATTAGCTTAGCGTTTGATGGCTTTTGCAAATCAAAGTTATTAGATTTTTTCGGATTGACTGACTGGTTTTCTTTGCTTATTTGATCTGTTCTTGCCATAATATGGACTCAGTCTTTTACCAAATATGGCTACATCATGCTAAGAGCGTGCAAAGCTGTCATCATGAAGAATCTCATATAAAATATAATATGATTTGTTTAACACTTTTTTGGTTACTAAATTATTCCATATGTGTTATTTCATAGTGTTGATGTCTTCACTATTATACTACAAATAAAGAAAAACCCTGGAATGAGTAGGTGTTTCCAAACCTTTGACTGGTACTGTAAGTTTGGAGGGAAAGTTTAACTCAAAGTATACTTAAGGCAGTAAATAATAGCATATACTGGGCTAAACATCTAAGCAACACTGATATATATGTTGGATGGCCCATTTTTATTTTATCATACATACTTTTATCATATTTTCAAGATTGAGTAAATATCTCACCGACTAACGAATGACTATCTTCCTTTCCTATCGCTTGGAAGGACAAGGACACGAAGGATGCATTTATTCACTTACCTGGAGGACTTGACTTTATTTGAATGTTAGATTTTTGTCAAAGGGAGACAAACATGAAATTGTCTACTATTGGGCTGATTTAAATATGATTTGCATAGCATAAGTCTTGATTACCCCTCTGCTACTCGGAACCCTACTAATCGATCACGACTGGTCTATCGACGCCACCGCACGCGGAGGCCAAACAGACATTCCTCCGTCGAGACGTCCCTCTAAGGCACTTCTGCTAGCTTGCTAGCCCCGGTCTGCTAGCTTGCATGCCCCGGCCTGCAAACTGTCTGAATCGCTGTGTCTCCTGCCTGCCCAACCACTCACTGGACCCCTATTGATCACCCGGCTACGCATGCTTCTCTCTATTATCAATATGCCTTGTCCATTACTGTCCTGGTTAGTGATTATTGTCTTATTTCACTGTAGAGCCTCTAGCCCTGCTCAATATGCCTTAACTTACCATTTAGTTCCACCTCCCACGTATGCGGTGACATCACCTGGTTTAAACGTCTCTAGAGAAATATTGTTCTCATCATTACTCAATGCCTAGGTTTACCTCCAATGTACTCACATCCTACCATACCTCTGTCTGTACATTATGCCTTGAATCTATTCTCTCACGCCCAGAAACCTGCTCCTTTTACTCTCTGCTCTGAACGCACTAAGCGACCAGTCCTGATAGCCTTTAGTCGTACCCTCATCTTACTCCTCCTCTGTTCCTCTGGAGATGTAGAGGTTAATCCAGGCCCTGCATTGCCTAGCTCCACTCCTACTCTTCAGGTGCTCTCATTTGTTGACTTCTGTAACCGTAAAAGCCTTGGTTTCATGCATGTTAACATTAAAAGCCTCCACACTAAGTTTATTTTATTCACTGCTTTAGCACACTCTGCCACCCAGATGTCATAGCCGTGTCTGAATCCTGGCTTAGGAAGTCCACCAAAACCCCTGAAATTTCCATCCCTAACTATAACATTTTCCGACAAGATAGAACTGCCAAAGGGGGCGGTGTTGCAATCTACTGCAGAGATAGACAGAACTCTGCAGGCTTACTATCCAGGTCTGTACCCAAACAATTCGAGCTTCTACTTTGAAAAATCCACCTTTCCAGAAACAAGTCTCTCACTGTTGCCACTTGATATAGACCAGCCTCTGCCCCCAGCTGTGCCCTGGACACCATATGTGAATTAATTGTGAATTGTGAATTAATATGTGAATTAATCCCGTCAGTAGAGGATGCCTGGTTATTCTTAAATAAGCATGCCCCATTCAAAAAATTTAGAACCAGACCTGACTACCCTTGACCAGCACAAAAACATCCTGTGGCATTCTGCATTAGCATCGAACAGCCCTCGTGATATGCAACTGTTCAGGGAAGTTAGGAACAAATATACACAGGCAGTTAGGAAAGCTAAGGCTAGCTTTTTCAAACAGAAATTTGCATCCTGTAGCACAAACTCCAAAACGTTATGGGACACTGTAAAGTCCATAGAGAATAAGAGCACCTCCTCCCAGCTGCCCACTGCACTGAGGCTAGGAAACACTGTTACCACCTATAAATCCACTATAATTGAGAATTTCAATAAGAATTTTTCTACGGCTGGCCATGCTTTCCACCTGGCTACCCCTACCCAGGTAAACAGCCCTGCGCTCCCCACAGCAACTCGCCCAAAGCTCCCCCACTTCTCCTTCACCCAAATCCAGATAGCTGATGTTCTGAAGAGCAGCAAAAATCTGGACCCCTACAAATCAGCCGGGCTAGACAATCTGGACCATCTCTTTCTAAAATGATCTGCCGAAATTGTTGCAAACCCTATTACTAGCCTGTTGAACCTCTCTTTCTTATTGGTCTGAGATTCCCATAGATTGGAAAGCTGCCACGGTCATCCCCCTCTTCAAAGGGGGAGACACTCTAGACCCAAACTGCTACAGACCTATATCTATTCTACCCTGCCTTTCTAAGGTCTTCGAAAGCTTGTTAACAAACCATTTCGAATCCCACCGTACCTTCTCCGCTATGCAATATGGTTTCAGAGCTGGTCATGGGTGCACCTCAGCCACGCTCAAGGTCCTAAACGATATCATAACTGCCATCAATAAGAGACATTACTGTGCAGCCATATTCATCGACCTGGCTAAGGCTTTCGACTCTGTCAATCATAACTGATCACCCCCAAAGCTGGTCACCCCCTCTGTATATCTCACTGGTCACCCCCAAAGCCAATTCTTCATTTGGCCCGCCTCTCCTTCCAGTTCTCTGCTTGCACATTCATCTTCTGCACATTCTACCATTCCAGTGTTTAATTGCTATATTGTAATTACTTCACCACCATGGCCTATTTATTGCCTTACCTCTCTTATCCTACCTCATTTGCACATGCTGTATATAGACTTTTCTACTGTTTTATTGATGGTATGTTTGTTAATTCCATGTGTAACTTTGTGTTATTGTATGTTTCGAACTGCTTTGCTTGATCTTGGCCAGGTTGCAGTTGTAAATGAGAACTTGTTCTCAACTAGCCTACCTGGTTAAAGAAAGGTGAAATATATTTTTAACAATTCAAGTGTGGACTTCTATGATATAAGCCAGGGATCATCAACTAGATTAATCTGCTGGCTGATTTTTTCTTGAGTGGATGGTCAGGGGGCAGGAACATAATTACAAATAATTAGTAGACCACAAATTGACCGCAAGAAGCCCAAACGGATATAATATTTGACTAAAACATTGTTTCAAACTTTGCATTTGTATACGTTTACATACATATCTCTATTAAAATCACTTGGAGCAGATTTGTTGGTGTATTTATTACAGTCCAACAATAAAACTAAAAAAACACAACTTCTTTTTTTAGGGCGGGCAAATCAAATCAGCCGCCAGTTAGGGAACCCTGACATAGTCTTTGAGCTTGAACAGCACTATCCAGTCACCACCCTGTTTATTTGTAGAGAGCTCAGTAGGGAAGTTTGGCAGTATGACTACAATAAGCAAAAAGTGTTTGGAGATGGTGGAGAGAGAACGTTCCACATACACAGGAACGCGCATGCACACACACACACACACACAAGCACAAACATACACACACTACCTACATCACAGGCTACCGTAATTGGCACTCCTCTCTGAGTTGCTGGCCTCAGACACAATCCAATGTCTCAATAGTCTCAAGGCTTAAAAACCCTTCCCTTCTGCACTGATTTAAAGTGGACTTAACAGATGACATCAATAAGGGATCATAGCTTTCACCTGGATTCACCTGGTCAGTCTGTCATGCAAAGAGCAGGTGTTCCTAATGTTTTGTGCACTCAGTGTAGCTTGAGGCATAACGTAATATCTCACTATAAGTAATGTCAATGCAGGTGATATAACTGCAATGGTTAAATGTCACTATTTTGACATTATTGTAATGATACCATGTTGGCTAAGAGTTACTGTCGTGATATCTTAATCTGTAATATGAATGCATGTCACATTCTTCCGTTTCTCCAAGGTAAAAGGCAAATGAACCTCATCACTGATCTTGTAATATATTCATAATAAACTCAATCAACCCTTTTTACGTATCTATTCAAGACAAAAGACACTCCCACGTTTTCTGTCCCTGTGTAGCTAAAAGGCAACAGAGCTGCTGCCCTTGATGTACACAGATTGTAATCATGCAGCTCAGGAAATCAGTGCACTTTGTCTGTGTCCAAAACATTTGTGTTCCCAATTCATATTTGACCGTTAGTATTCCCAATACTAATGGTCAAAAGGTGCCATTTCAGACACAGCATGTGTTTATTAGGTCACTCTATAGTCAGCAGTGGTAGATATAGAATGAATTATTGAGTAACTAGTCTTACACGTAACAGTCATCTGCAAATCAAATCTCTATGTACAGCAATGATATAATTATTCCAAAGATCCTTGTTGCACAGTGTTGAATAGTTCTAGGGACATCTTAGAGGCAATCTCTCCAAAACTACAGTCTTGTTCATTCCTGTGCTGAATTTGTTCATCCCATCTAATTTTACTCCATTCCATTTAATCTCAGACAGACTTCAGATGGACTTCCTCGACCTCTGCTCTCAGGTTAACAACCTGCTCAACCCTCTCCGCATGAGGTCCTTTGTACACAAGGGGAACCTGGGGTCGACAACAGTGCCATTGTCTGGTGGCCAAAAAATCTCTGTCGGAAATATTCAAAATGTTTCTAGTCTCAATGCATCTAGGGTAGTGCTATGACTGATACCTGTTGCAAGGACTTCAGCTCATTCTGATATGCAGAAAGGTAGTAAAACAAATTCAATTTTAAAAAGGTAGTTTTGACTAGAGTTGAAGTTTTCAGACAATTTCCAAGGTGGTTCAACAAATGCAGCAGCTATTGTAAGGTCGTGGGATACCAGAGGGTATAAGAATGACGATGAATCAACACATTTAGTGCATTGTTGTCATCTATAGGCTTACCCATTTGTTTAAAGACTAGATATTGTAATCAATATCAGTATTCCTTACTAGTTTTTAAGTTTGCACAAAATTATTACAATCACTGTGAGACAACGGGCACCCTTGTCACACCCTGATCTGTTTCACCTGTCATTGTCATTGTCTTCACCCACCTCCAGGTGTCAGTCATTTTCCCCATTATTCCCAGGGTATTTATTCCTGCATTCTCTGTTTGTCTGTTGCCAGTTTGTCTTGTCAAGTCAACCAGCGTGTTTTTCCGCGCTCCTGCTTTTTTCCTTGTCTTTGATTTTCTAGTCCTCCTGATTTTGACCTTTTGCCTGCCCTGACTCTGATCCCGTCTGCCTAACCATTCAGCCTGCCCTGACCTTGAGCCTGCCTGCCTCCCTGTACCATTTGGAACTCTGACCTGGTTAATGAACTTTTGCCTATCCTCGACCTGCCTCTTGCCTGCCCCTTGTTGTTTAATAAATATCAGACACTCAAACCATCTTCCGCCTGTGTCTGCATCTGGGTCTCGCCCTGTGTCGTTATAACCCTTCTCAGGTCATTTCGTGTTAAAGCATGGCTGCCTGCTCCAATGGAGAGAACTTATAAATGCAGTGATGAAGCAGTTGTTCAACTGCCTCAAGAGTTATTTAAGTACAGTCCTCTGTGTACATTTCAGTGTATTTTCCCTCACAGCTTGAGGTGGAATCCAATCCTGTCTGACAAAGCAATCACTAGAAGTCTGCAACCCAATTTCAAACACGTTTATTGTGTGTAAGGTTGTCGCAATCCCCAACAGTCAAGATTTTCAATTAGATATTTTATGACAAGCAACTGTGTAATCCGTGCAGTCAGCTGGTATGCAAGCTCCTTACTCATTTCACCTTTCATTATGCAGAGCTTGCCTTAAACCCCTCCCTCAAGTCAAAGGGGACTACTTAAATGTGGTAAAGAAGGTAGATTATGATAATACGTTACGAAAAATTCACTAAATTCAACAGCCAGAGATAAAGACAAAAGTTTGGCCTTTCCAAGTTATCAATCAATTTAATTTGTTTTTGCTGGATGACGACAGAGCAGTTATTTAAATTACTCATGCCTCATTGACTGAATTGTAGATTCAAATTTTACCCAGAACTATTGCTGTCCAATATCCCATTGGCTCTTTATAATTCAACCATGACTGGCACATCAAGGCTGCCCAGTCATTGTGTCCATTATACATATTGACCCACACTATTCAGACACCCCCTGAATAAACTCCCAAACACAGTCCTCACATTTGATCCCTGTCATGTTATAACGAGGACTTATGCAGCCATTCAGCGTGTCTGGCCTGGACCAGCTCCATCGCCATTAGCCAGAGAAGCAGTATATCGACTGGAGTATAAAGCTCAACTCTGCAACCAGGTTGAATTTACCCGGTGTGGCTAAAATGGCCAGAGCAACATTCCTGCCCATGTTGATTTGTGCAGGAGGCTGCTTTGGCTGCCAGCATATTCCCTTGATTAAATTAGTTAACCTGTGCATGCATGGCTGTTGAAAGGCCATTAGGCCGCTGCCATGACAGACCCTTCATGCCATTCAGCCCCAGATCTTAGTAGCTGACAACGGCCCTAATAGTGACCCAGTCTGCCTCTTGTCACACCTCATTAAACCATGGGCCGCTCAGAGAGAGAGAGAGAGAGAGAGAGAGAGAGAGAGAGAGAGAGAGAGAGAGAGAGAGAGAGAGAGAGAGAGAGAGAGAGAGAGAGAGAGGAGAGAGAGAGAGAGAGAGAGGAGATTGTCACCTCTCCACCTTCACAAGACTGTCTCTCCAGTCTCCCCACACTGCCGCGTTGACTTTAGCCATGGCTGATTGGACTGCAGGCAAATAGATAATAGGGCAGTATTAGCGAGGTGTAAAATACTGTAAATCCTTCAACTGTAAGCATTGTGTGACAAACTAAATCATCAGGAGCAGGGTAACAGGGTGAAAGTAAAGAGTATCTACAGGGCAGACACCTACGCAGTGTGTGTGTAGGTGTGTCCACACGTGTTTAAGGATGTAAACAAATGCCCCAGACATGGTCCTCCTGTCAATGCCAAGGTTGATTCTTTGTGTTGATGCTACAGTAGCTGTGTGTTTATCACAGACACATACTGAGCCTCAGAGACAGGCCAGATGTCAGTCTCCCTCTGTATGGGAGAGAAGGAGCCACCAGAGTCAAGTGACTAATGATAACAGACAAGCACATCACCAGGCCCTCCCTCAAGTCCCCCTTATTGATGCAGGCCTACATCAAGTGCTCAATGTGACTTTCTGAAACGTGCTCTCTTTGACCACACACAGAAGGAATGGCACCCGCCACCGCTGAGCATGTCTCTTCTGCCCGTGTCAACAGTCATGCCTGGGCACTGTCTGAAGTGCTAATTGCCTGTCTCTCTCCTGGAAGACTCCTGGTTAAGACGGATAGCCGTTAATATCCTCCCTGGGATCCTGACAGGTTTGTTTGAGGTCTCCTCTCAGTAAACAAAAGTGTCAAGGCTAACCGATGGGGAAAGAACCCTGAGTGACAAATGTTTGGGGCTTTTTACAGGGGAGATCGTGTGAGCATCCATGTATCCAGGTCATGACAGTGTACATTTATTTAACCTTTATTTAACTAGGCAAGTCAGTTAAGAACAAATTCGTATTTACAATGACAGCCTACTGGGGTCATTCTGCCCCTGAGCAGCAAAACAGATTTTAGCTTTTTTAGCTCAGGGATATGATCCAGCAACCTTTTAGGTTACTGGCCCAACACTCTAACCACTAGGCTACCCGCCACCCCAAATGGGAAAAGGCTACCCGCCACCCAAAAACCTAACCCTAACCCAAGCTCCTAACCCTAACACTAACACTAACCCTAACACTAACACTAACCCTAGCTGCTAACCCTAACCCTTAACGTAATTCTAACCCTAACACTAATTCTAACCTGAGCCCTAAACCCCCTAGAAATAGCATTTGACCTACACACACGGGTTCAGGTTAGAATTAGTGTTAGGGTTAGAATTACGTTATTAAGGGTTAGGGTTAGGAGCTAGGGTTAGTGTTAGGGTTAGGAGCTTGGTTTAGGTTAGGTTTTTGGGTTAAGGTTAGGTTTAGGTTAAGAATACGGGTTAGGAAAAATATAATTTTGAATGGGACTGAATTGTGTGTCCCCACATGGTTAGCAGTACAAGACTGTGTGTACGCCCAGCCGCATACCTATGTGTATGTATGTAAAATGGAGCGCTTAGCACTGTCAGAGGGGTCCGTGGCAGATGTGGCCCTGTCAGGTAGGGGAGCTCTATTCTGGTGTCACAATTTATCAGCGTCCCTGAGGTGGCTAGCCCACATATCAGCCTCTCTGGGATCCACACACACACTAGCACTAATTAGCAGGCTGTGTATGGGGACTATAATTGGGGATGGCACTTGTCAACAGGTTTACTCTGGAGCCTGTCGTGTCCCTCAGCTGCTCTGCCATGATTACCAGCCCCTGCACCAGCACGTTTCTTCGTTCACCTTCAACATCTCCTGGCTGAACTTGTTCTCCGCTCTCCTGCTGTTTATTCTCAGGCTCTGTAAAGTCGGACAGGAGTCGACCTTCCTTCAGTCAGTATGCTGACTAACAGCCTATTAATTTGGAAGTTTATGTAAATGACAGACCGGGACCGACCCTGTTGTCAAATATTAGTTGTCAAGCGTCTTCATTAATTTGTCACTGTGTATTCTGTGTCGCCGTAGATGGTGTTTGTTTTTCTCTTAATGACGGGAGAACTTTTCGGCTGAGCACTCCATAAATCCTCATTCCAGAAGGAGTATTGCAATTATTCTAATGTTAATTAGCTTTGGTTCATCACACAATGGCAAGCCAATATTTTCCAGTCAGGTTTGTAACATAATGTTTGTGGCCTCTCAGAGACACTTTGAGTTTTACCGACTCTGCAACACTAACCATGTTTTCTTTAGTATTTCATTTTGAGAGGCTGGGCGGTGGGGATAACGATCACTGGCTGCTCTTAACAGGTTAAGAGCATATATTGAATTAGTAAAGGAATAGTTAATTCTTCAATACATTTCAAGTTGTGTATTGCGTATCCAGATCACTTGACTGTATGGCTTGTTTTTTACATCCTAACCCTGCTTTCGCTAAGCAGCCTCTACAAACTTCAGCTAACTTTAGTCACCGCTAGCTAAACATCAACTGGAGTGATAGAGGCCTGTGTGCAATTGTCAATATTTCAGCTGAAATCATCTCCCTTTTTGGTTTGATGTTATATGGAAAAACATGCACACATTAATTGTTATCTAGTGGTGGCTAATGTTTTTAATTGTATTTTTAATTATACCCCCTTTTTTCTCCCCAATTTCATGGTATCCAATTGTTAGTAGCTACTATCTTGTCTCATCGCTACAACTCCCGTACGGGCTCGGGAGAGACGAAGGTTGAAAGTCATGCGTCCTCCGATACACAACCCAACCAAGCCGCACTGCTTCTTAACACAGCGAGCATCCAACCCGGAAGCCAGCCGCACCAATGTGTCGGAGGAAACACCGTGCACCTGGCAACCTTGGTTAGCGTGCACTGAGCCCAGCCCGCCACAGGAGTCGCTGGTGCGCAATGAGACAAGGATATCCCTACCGGCCAATCCCTCCCTAACCCGGACAACGCTATGCCAATTGTGCGTCGCCACCCGGACCTCCCGGTCGCAGCCGGTTACGACAGAGTGGGCGCGAACCCAGCGTCTCTGGTGGCACAGCCCTTAACCACTGCACCCGGGAGGCCCGTAGTGGTGGCTAATGTTAGCTAATGTTTGTAGTGGCTGTTTAGAGAAAGCCGAAACAGGGTTAGGATGGGCATGAAAGGGATCTAAGTAAAAACGAGCCACAGAGTCAAGTGTGTCTAGACACGCCACCCACAGCTGTCAGAGTAATAAAACAATGCAATTCGTGAGCAGTCCAAATGAAAGAATACTATAATCAATGTTTTGGTTTTGTCCTGGCCCATAGACTAAGTTGTAAAATCCTGAACTTCCCCTTTTAACTGCTTCATGTTGGTTTTGAGATTGTCACTGAGTTTAGAGCAGGCCTGTGCAATTACTGTCCATGGGGGGCGAATTAGAATATATCTTTGCCATCGCGGGCCAGAATCATGTTACAAGATGATACATCATGTGTATGACTGTGTTGACAGATATATCTACTGTAAATCACATCCTGATATGGTACTCATTTTACTTTTTTTTTTATCATGCACAGAAATAAACCACATCCATGTTCTCCTTTTGGTATCTTCATTATTAACACATGCAATTTTACCTTTATTTAACTAGACAAGTCAGTGACGCCGATGAGCTTGAAGCTTTCCACCTTCTCCACTGCGGTCCCATCGATGTGGATAGGGGCGTGCTCGCTCTGCTGTTTCCTGAAGTCGTACGATCAGCTCCTTCATTTTTCTGACGTTGAGGAAGAAGTTATTTTCCTGGCACCACTCCACCAGGGCCCTCACCTCCTCCCTATAGGCTGTGTCGTCATTGTTGGTAATCAGGCCTACTACTGTTGTGTCGTCTGCAAACTTGATGATTGGGTTGCAGGCGTGCATGGCCACGCAGTTATGGGTGAACAGGGAGTACAGGAAGGGGCTGAAATTGGGGGCAACGCATCAGGAAGTCCAAGATTCATACCCAGGGCCCCAAGCTTAATGATGAGCTTGGAGGGTACTATGGTATTGAAGGCTGAGCTGTAGTCAATGAACAGCATTCTGATGTAGGTATTCCTCTTGTCCAGATGGGATAGTGCAGTGTGCATTGCGATGGCGATTGCATTGTCTGTGGATGTGTAACCTTTAATTAAACTTATTTGTCTGTGGATCTATTGGGGCGGTAAGCAAATTTATCCTTAACTAGCCTCTCAAAGTGCTTCATGATGGCAGAAATGAGTGCTACGGGACGATAGTAATTTTGTTAAATTACTTTTGTTCCTGTACCCAAGAAAGCAATGGTGGAAATCTTGACAGCAGACTGGGATAGGGAGAGATTTAATATGCCCGTAAACACTCCAGTCAGCTGGTCTCCACATGCTCTACGGACGCGGCTAGGGATGCCTTTTTTGCCGGCAGCCTTGCGAGGGTTAACATGCTTAAATGTCTTGCTCATGTCGGCCATGGAGAACGAAAGACCACAGTCCTTAGGTGCGGGCCACGTAGGTGGCACCGTGTTATCCTCAAAGCAGACGAAGAAGATGTTTAGCTTGTCTGGAAGCATGAAGTCGGTGTCCCCGACGTGGCTGGTTTTCCCTTTGTAATCCGTGATTGTCTGTAGACCCTGCCACATTCGTCTAGTATCTGAGCCGTTGAATTGTGACTTCTGTACTGACTTTTTGCCTGTTTGATTGCCTTACGGAGGGATTAACTACACTGTTTGTATTCAACCATATTCCCAGTCACCTTTCCAGGGTTAAATGGGGTTCTCGCTTTCAGTTTTGCACGAATGCTGCCGTCTATCCACGGCTTTTGGTTTTGGTAGGTTTGTATACTACAAAGCAGGATCAATGAGTTAGCCAGTTAACTTTGATAAACAACCAGAAATAACAGTTGATTTTCCTGTTCATTAAGAAAGCTAAACATGGTTACGTGGGTTTGGTTGTTGAGTCAATTAGACCATGCCCATTACAAGCTTATCGTTCAAAAAATGAAAACGTTATTTCAGAATATTCAGGCAAGTTAGCTGGCTAACTCCTTGATCTTGCTTGGTAGTATACCCCTCGGGTATTATAATTTCATCGCACTGTTGTCAGAGAGAATGTTCCTAGGAAATGTAAACTTATTCAAATTTTATGGTACATTTTGTAATTTACCATTAAAAAAAGTCAGACTAAATTTGCCCTAACAAAAATGTTATCAACCCCTACAAAAATGTCCAATAATTACAAGCCACATAATAATTTACATTTCCTGTTGCCGCAGGATTATATTCCTGCTGTGAGAAACTGATCAAATTAAGATAGCACACCTGTGCTGGTGGGGATCTGCTCTGACTCCAGCACACCTGTCTTGCCCACACAGAGACACACAGAGACACACAGAGACACACAGAGACACACAGGCACAGGCACAGACAGACAGACACAGGGAGAGAGCACTGGGGGAGAGGCGGCAGGTCAAGGAGATACAGGATGAGCACTAGAGGGCATGGCAGGAGCAGATGTAACAGTAGATGCTGTAAAGAGATCAATGGAACTTGACCAAAACGATGGAAATGCCATGGTAATGCTACTCAGGCCTATATTCCGAATAAAAATTTGCCTACATTATTTTAGGGTAAAAATTGCAGTATAATTGTTGTATGGATGTCAACCCCAATACATGTTCATGTCAGTCACCAATCAACTGCGTTACACTTAAAAACAGCTTCAAGTACCACCATAGATTTCCATATGGCTAGCTATGCTGCCAGCTTATACGAACAGGAGAAGCATTTAGCAGACTTGTTTTCTAACCCCCAAAATAACTATTTCAAAATATTATGCAGTGAAAATAGCCAAATATATCTGAATTGGATTTAAGTAACCACATTGTGGGACTGTTAAGCCTTGTTGACATTGGCAGTTCAAAATGACTCAAATCCTATTGAAATCTGATCATTTTCCTGCAGTCTGAACAACCAAAAACCACATGGAATCGTATATTTCAAGCCACATTTCAAACCACCTTCATAGGTGATTTGAATTCAGATACATATGATTCCTGGCCATGCAAATTGTGTCTGAACCTTAAAATCTGATTTATTTGCCACAAAGTGGCTTATCTTGTTGCTTGCTAGCTACTCTGTTGAATGTTTGACGAGAACATGTGGTAGCTAACTAACTTGTTAAGTGTTTACAAACACATTAGTGAATGAGCTAGAAAGCTAAACAGCTAGCTAGCTGTGGCTAGACAAAAATGACTCACTGGATGCCCTAAAAGTGTTCTTACACTATGATTTTGAACATTCAAAGCAACTGGGAAACATCCATGACACCTTAGCTTGCTACATAAGTTCTGAGTGATAGGAACCACAAGCACCACCACCAAACAACTTATACCACTGCGCACACACGCGACATTACTATGAAAACTAGTGTAGCCATGTCAGCAAATGACGGTGACACAAATCCCATTTGGTCACTTGTAACTTGGTGTTTGGACAGTCACTATTCCAAAATGGATTTGAAAAACAAAACTGATTTGAACATTAAGGCCTATAGTGTGAACAAGGCTTTAGAAAAAAATCATAATGACGGATTTGATAAATATTCACTGTGTACCAATGACGGCATCGTTGCTCTCTTTACCGCATGTATTGAAAGTTCCACAATGTTCTACAGTACAAATTCATTTTCAACTCATCTTCTGGTGTGAGAATGTACAGATATTACACTTTTTGTCTCACCATAATCATTTCTAAAAGATCTTGTTAATGACTATTTTGTCTGCGCATTGCTTGTTATTAGTCCTCATTATGGAACGCTGACTCATGGCAAGATTAAATGATACTGATTCATCAACAGGTCAGCCACTGTCTTTGAAATCAGCTATTAATGTGTTACTCGGCTTTAAAGCTTCTGGAGCAGACTGTGTGTAATGAAGCACCTCTCTTTTGCACTCATGTTCCAGTAGCTATCTAAAAATCAAGCCAGAGCAGACCACTTGTGAGTTGTGATGTATTCAAATGTCACAGATGAGCAGAAACTCCTAAAAACCCACAGACATCTTGAATAGCCATTAGAATATATTTGAGACATGCAAGTAGGCATTAAATACAAAGTTGGGATGAACTGCTGTCCATTTATGAATCTACTGCACATTTTTGCACATGTATCAAGGAAACAGGACTTTATATATAATATAATGACACACAAATGGAGTTCTTCACTGTGGCACCGTACACACTCGGGTTGTTCAACTGATGTACCACGTATTTGACACAATGGTTGTGATGCAACGGATATTTTTGTAATGGAGAGTTAGCTACACAAACGTTTTTACAATTGTGCTGTGTCTCCAGAACTCTTCTGTAATATTGTTTCTGCAGAAAAACTCTGTAGTATCACAACCGTTGTTCCAAATGCATTGTACATCAGATGTACAACTTGAGTGGGTATGGGCCTTATGCTGGGCTGCTTGTGCGGTTGGTTTATGTAACATTCATTTGTATGTCGGCATTATAGGAAGGTTGTTTGGCTGCCTTACTCTGAGTAGAAACCTGTCTGGGCATTACAATCAATCACAGTTTCCAAATCAAAAACATGAACTCATCTGTCTCCTGCTCGTAATCGTATAATCAAATCACTGAAAAATCATGTTTTTTTGTTGTTGTTGTTGTCAAGTCGATGTCATTGTGCATGTTTTATACCCTTCCTCTTTTGAGAGACAAGGCATTCATGGGCCTGCCATTTTAAAATCAGCCAGAAGATAGCTTCTCTTTCATCTCACTAACTACTGTTGCGCCTGCTGTAATGGTGATTATTTTTCTCTCTCAAGACTTCCTGGTTGTTAATAGTTCATTTGACATTTTAGTAGTTTAGCAGATGTTCTTATCCAGAGCGACGTACAATTGGTGCATTCATCTTAAGATAGCTAGGTGAGACAATCGTATAAAGTACATTTCCCTCAACAACGCATTTTATCAGCAAAGCCAGTGCTATTAGGACAAGACATACTCCTTTTTTTGCCAACTCAAGGGAAAGCTCACCTAAAGACTTCATGGATGTCGCTTTCTTTAAATCCCACTCTTTTTTTGTTTCATCATCTTTCCTCCACTATCAATGAAAAATAGATTTCCTCTTTTAAAGATGGCTGTCTTCCACTTCCTGTTAGCAATTAAAGATTCAGATTGGAGGTGCATGACCTCATGTAAACAATGCTTGTGAATTGATATTAAATCACTTTATTCATTGTGTCAGTCAGACTTAGAAGGCAACAGAAAATGCTTTAGCTCGATGCCCTGAAAGTAGGCTTCAGACGCCTTTTGGTTTGGCTTTGGCTGTAAGTCTCTTGTCTAACTGGTGGATCTCTAGATCCTCCTCTTTGTCATTGTACAGCTCGACTTTTATTTACATACCGGGATTTACATACCGCGTCTGTGAAATGCATTGCTAATATAGCAACCTCATCAATAAACACAAGTCATCTTTAAATTGTATCACAAAGATTTAACAAATGTTCCCTAGGAACTTTTAAAGCCTGAGAAACACATGACCTAGATTTATACTTATACATTCAGCATATGTGCTGACCCTGACAATGTGTAATTTACGACAAAAGAGGAGACTGCATCTTCATCTCGGAGATGCACAGTAGTTAGAGCATAACACTAATGAGTGTTGAAACTCCAGTTTCAATTGAAACTCTTGATAAATCATTCCTTTGTCTATTTTCAGTGAAACTACCCCGTGGGCTCGGTCACATGGCCCCCACAGTTGATTATTTCCGACTCTGTTGAGAGCATTTGATTAATGAGTGTTTTGCTCCTGTTATACTTGGACACTTTGCACCACTTCGCCTCTGGTCACAGCAACGGTCCAATGCAGCAGCTCCAACAGTTTCACACGGCTCTCCAGAGGGCTGAGGCTCAGTCAATGCCCCAATACACAGAGAACACTATTAGGCGGCCATTTCGGCTCCCTGTTTCAATTGAAGTCACAGAGCTGTGTTTCCTGTCACCGAGCTTTAGACTATAGGGATTTGTCTGCTCTTCTGCCGCCTGGACTGAGAAGCAATCAGGCTAAGGAGAAGAAACAAGCCAAAGAGGGAGGGAGAATTACAAGAGTTAGTTCAAGAAGAGTAATTACAAAACGCTCTTTCTGCTCCACTGATTTTTCACTACAGAATAGTGTTACATTTCACTGAATAATTGCAGCTAGAATCCATATTCATAAAGCAGGCACAAGGTAATGAAGAATTGATCAATTGTGAGTTAAAGAGTAGGCTGTGATGTCTCTTTCCAGGATACTCGGAATGCATATATTGCATACTGTATATAAAAGCATGGTTCTCCCAATGCTGCCTTCAAAGAAAACCATTGAGAACGGATTCGGGAAGGTGGAAATTTGATGCAAGTTCCTATTTCACAGTAGGGCTGTTTGAAATATATATTTAAATACACGCACACTACATTACATTAAATTACATTACATTAAACATTTGCAGTAAGGAACACTGACTGCTCAGACTGGTGTTGCAAATGGATGTGCTTATTTAAATGTTCATAACCTTGAAAGAACGTTTTTTTTAAACCAATCCCACTATTTGCAATTATGAGTCCATTTCCGAATAGCGTTTTCATTGACAGCACAGTCAAACATAAAGAAGACAAAAAAGAAAACCCAGTAGAACGTAAGCTGCAGATGACTTCATAGGGCAATGACTGAACAGTCAGAATTAGAAGGGAAACCTAATTGTGTATTAAGATGATATTTGGATGTTGCAACACACTTGTTAACGTAAAAGCACCAAATACGTATACTACCATTCAAAAGTTTGGGGTCACTTAGAAATGTCCTCGTTTTTGAAAGTAAATACAACATTTAGTCCATTAAAATAACATCAAATTGATCAGAAATACAGTGTAGACATTGTTAATGTTGTATTGTAGCTGGAAGGGGCTGCTTTTTAATGGAACATCTACATAGGCGTACAGAGGCCCATTATCAGCAAACATCTCTCCTGTGATTCCAATGGCACGTTGTGTTAGCTAATCCAAATGTATCATTTTAACAGGCTAAATGATCATTAGAAAACCCTTTTGCAATTGTTAGAACAGCTGAAAACTGTTGTACTGATTAAAGAAGCAATAAAACTGGCCTTCTTTAGACTAGTTGAGTATCTGGTGCATCAGCACTTGTGGTTTCGAATACAGGTTCAAAATGGCCAGAAACAAAGACTTTCTTCTGAAACTCGTCAGTCTATTCTTGTTCTGAGAAATGAAGGCTATTCCATATGAGAAATTGCCAAGAAACTGAAGATCTCGTACAGAGCTGTATACTACTCCTTTCACAGAACAGCGCAAACTGTCTCTAACCAGAATAGAAAGAGTGGGAGGCCCCCGTGCACAACTGAGCAAGAGGACAAGTACATTAGAGTGTCTAGTTTGAGAAACAGACACCTCACAAGTTCTCAACTGGCAGCTTCATTGAATAGTACCTGCAAAACAACAGTCTCAACGTCAACAGTGAAGAGGCAACTCCAGGATGCTGGCCTTCTAGGCAGAGTTCCTCTGTCCAGTGTCTGTGTTCTTTTGGCCATCTTAATCTTTTATTGGCCAGTCTGAGATATGCCCTTTTCTTTGCAACTCTGCCTAGAAGGCCAGCATCTTGGAGTCGCCTCTTCACTGTTGACGTTGAGACTGGTGTTTTGCGGTTACTATTTAATGAAGCTGCCAGAAGGCGTCTCACTGTGTACGCCAGATGGCCGTCGATAATACGGGGAGGAGGGGTGGGCCTGGAAACAGGAGACAAAGGACAGTGAGACAAGGGCTTAATCCTGGACACATGAAAAGTGGGATGTATACGGAGGGTACGGGGCAACAGAAGACGAACAGCAGTGGGACTAAGATTTTTAGAGATGGGTAAAGGACCAACAAAGCGGGGGTAAAGTTTATAGGATTCCACCCAGGGGGGCCGGTCCCGCGTAGATAGCCATACAATAGCAGGGAGCCGGAGTCCGTTGACGGTCCGCTTGTCGACGATACCTGAAGGTGGCCTTAAGAGCAGACCGAGCTCTCTTCCAAGGTACTCCGACAGAGGCGGAGGAGACTGTCTGAGACAATAGCGGGGAGCCGGAGTCCGGTGGCGGTCCGCTTGTCGACGATACCTGAAGGTGGCCTAAGAGCAGACCGAGCTCTCTTCCAAGGTACTCCGACAGCGGCAGACGAACATTTGGGCCGAGGGTATGCTGACTTCTTCTTACTCTGGGAAGAGCGGATGCTGATATCCCATGAGAACTCAAAGGGCGAAAACCCAATGGCCGAGCAGGGAAGAGTGTTCCGGGCGTACTCCACGTGCCGGCTCCAGGTGGTGGGGTTGGTTGAGACGAGGCACCTAAGCGAGTCCTAAGGGAGTCTATGGATTCGGGAGACATGCTGCACCATGAGCTGGGCCATCTCCTTGGCTGAAAGTAACTTCGGGAGAAGGATGGAATGGGCGTCTTTAGAGAACCTATCCACTACTGTCAGGATAGTGGTGTTGCCATCAGACGGAGGAAGCCCAGTGACAAAATCCAAGGATATATGGGACCAAGGGCGATGAGGAACATGGGGTGGCTGAAGGAAGCCAGCCGGAGCATGCCACAGAGTCTTGTTCTGAGCACATACAGTGCATGCAGCGACGAAGGCTGAGACGTCAGGAACCCTAGTGGGCCACCAGAAGCGTTGTCGGAGGAAGGCCAGGGTTCGACGGGAGCCGGGATTGCAGGTGAGCTAGGAGGAATGAGCCCATTCCAGGACCTGAACTCGGACTTAATCAGCGGCAAATATTCAGTTAGCCGGGCCCCCCCAGGGTCCGACTGGGAACGTTGTGCCTTGCTATCCAGGCTCTCGATTCCAGAGACAACTGGAGCTACCAGACATGAGGTAGGGTGGATGGTATTAGAGTCAGGCGGTGTAGCAGCAGAGCTATACAGGTGAGAGAGGGTGTCCAGCTTAACATTCTTGGACCTGGGGCAGTAGGAAATTGTAAAGTTGAACATGGTGTGTAACAGGGCCCAACGGGACTGCCTAGAATTAAGGTGCTTGGCGGTGTGGAGATATTCTAGATTCTTATGATCAGTCCACTCAAAAAAAAAATATTTTCCGCCGCTTCCAGCCAGTGCCTCCATTCCTCCAACACCATCTTGACTGTGAGAAGTTCCCAATTTCCTACATCATAGTTTTTCTCAGCGGGGTTGAGACGATGGGACAGGAAGGCACAGGGATGCAGCATTTGGTCCTGGGCAAACCGCTGGGACAGGTTGGCCCCCACTCCAACGTCAGAAGCGTCGACCTCAAACGGCATGACCATGTACTAATAGTAACCCCTAGCTGTGTTGAAGGCCATCTTCCACTCGTCTCCTTTGCGTATTCAAACTAGGTGGTAGGCATTCCAATGGTCCAACTTGAAAAAGATGGTAGCCCCATGGAGAGGTTCGAGAGCCGAGGAAAGGCGTGGTAGAGGGTAAGAATTCTTCACCGTGATTTCTTGAGGCCCGATAGTCACCACATGGACGCAGGGTTTTGTCATTTTTTTCCACGAAGAAAAACCCTGCTCCAGCAGGGGAGGAGGAAGGACGGATGCTCCCAGCAGCCAGAGAGTCCTCAATGTACTCCTCCATGGCCTTGGTCTCAGGGCCAGACAGGGAATATAGCCACCCACAAGGCGGTGTTGTACCCGAGGGGAGATCAATAGCGCAATTGTAGTGATGATGTGGAGAGAAAGGAGGTGGCGCGAATCTTGCTGAAAACCTCCAAGAGGTCCTGGTATTCTGCGGGAATAGCAGAGAAATCTGAGGCTTTACCAAAGCCTGCAGTAGGATGTCTTGGGGCATTGTGAGTGGCAGAACGGGCTCCAACCCAGGATAGAACAAGTGGTCCAGTCTATCACGGGGTTGTGCCTCTGGAGCCATGAAAATCCCAAAACAGGAATATTGGGAGATTCAATGAGAAGAAGCTATATGAACTCACTGTGATTGCACGACAAATGCAGGTTAATGGGCACCGTACTATGAGTGACACCGCCTATGGTGCGTCCGTCCAGTGCTCTGGCATCCATGGGAATGGAGAGGGGTTGTGTGGAGATATCAAGCTCCGAAACCAGCATAGCGTCCATAAAACTGAGTCTGGTCTTTTGCTGGACAGGTAGATTTGTAATGCCCTGTAGCACCACAATATAGGCAACTGTTGAAGTTAAGCCTCTGTAGTCGTTCCTGAGGCGATAATCTAGCTCTGCCCCATTACGTAAGCACTGTAGAAAACAAATCACTCTTCGGGGGCAAGCCGGCAGCCGTGGACGAATGAGTGGGGCCGAAAACAGACCCTCCCTCCTGCGCTCCCGTAGACGTCCATCAATCCCTATGGTTAAGGCTATGAGGGAGTTGAGGTCCAGGGGTAACTCCCGAGCAGAAAGCTAGTCTTTAATGTCCTCGGATAATCCATGAAGAAAGATATCGAACAGAGACACTGGGTTCTAGGCACTCACAACGTGTGAAAGTCTACTGTGTAGTCTGTCACACTACGGGGTTGTTGACGTAATTAAAGTAGCTTTAAGTAGGCCTCTCTCCTGGACACCGGAGAATCGAATACCTTCCTCACTTCCGCCATGAAATCCTCCAAACGAAGGAAAATGACGGACTGTTGCTCCCAAACTGCCGTAGCCCAGGAGAGCTCCCTACCAGACATGAGCATTATAAGATACGCTATTCTCGAATGGTCCGAAGGGAATGAAGAGGGCTGCAGCTCAAAGATGAAGGAGCACTGGGAAAGAAACACCTGGCAGGTTCCAGGGACCCCAATATAGCGCTCAGGATGAGGTAAGCGGAGTTCCTTTCACAAGCTTCGCACAAGTAGGGTGAATTTTGGCCCATTCCTCCTGGCAGAGCTGGTTTAACTGAATTAGATTTGTAGGCCTCCTTGCTCGCACACGCTTTTTCAGTTCTGCCCACAAATGTTCTATAGCATTGAGGTCAGGGCTTTGTGATGGCCACTCTAATACCTTGACTTTGTTGTCCTTAAGCCATTTTGCCACAACTTTGTATGTATGCTTGGAGTCATTGTTCATTTGGAAGACCCATTTGCGACCAAGCTTTAACTTCCTGACTGATGTCTTGAGATGTTGCTTCAATATATCCATATAGTTTTCCTCCCTCATGATACCATCTATTTTGTGAAGTGCACCAGTCTCTCCTGCAGCAAAGCACCCCCACAACATGATGCTTCCACCCCCGTGCTTCACGGTTGGGATGGTGTTCTTCGGCTTGCAGGCCTCCCCCTTTTCCTCCAAACATAACGATGGTTATTATGGCCAAACAGTTCTATTTTTGTTTCATCAGACCAGAATACATTTCTCCAAAAAGTATGATCGTTGTCCCCATGTGCAGTTGCAAACCGTAGTCGGGCTTTGTTATGGCGGTTTTGGAGCAGTGGCTTCTTCCTTGCTGAGCGGCCATTTAGGTTATGTCGATATATATGGAAATAGATACTTTTACATCTGTTTCCTCCAGCATCTTCACACTTTTCACACCAAAGTACGTTCATCTCTAGGAGACAGAACGCGTCACTTTCCTGAGAGGTATGACAGGTGCGTGGTCCCTTGGTGTTTATACTTGCGTACTATCGTTTGTACAGATGAACGTGGTACCTGAGGTCTTGGCTGATTTATTTAGATTTTCCCATGATGTCAAGCAAAGAGGTACTGAGTCTGAAGATCGGCCTTGAAATACATCCACAGGTACACCTCCAATTGACTCAAATGATGTCAATTAGCCTATCAGAAGCTTCTAAAGCTTCTAAAACATAATTTTCTGGAATTTTCCAAGCTGTTTAAATTAAAGGCACAGTCAACTTAGTGTATGTAAACTTCTGACCCACTGGAATTGGGATACATTGAATTACAAGTGAAATAATCTGTCTGTAAACAATTGTTGGAAAAATGACAACGTAGATGTCTTAACCGACTTGCCAAAACTAGTTTGTTAACAAGAAATTTGTGGAGTGGTTGAAAAACAATTTTTAATGACTCCAACCTAAGTGTATGTAACCTTCCGACTTCAACTGTATACAGTGTATATTTGTGATGTGAAGTGTAGACATTATAGACATTATGGGCAGTATGTGGATAGAGTATTTAGTATATCTGTAGAATACGTAGGTTAGAATAGTGTGTGTGTGTATACAGCAATAGTTGAATAGGGCGGCATTGACTAGAATACAGTATATACACATGAAATGAGTTAAACAGTATGTAAATATTATTAAAGTGATCAGTGATTCCATGTCTATGTATATTGGGCAGCAGCCACTAAGTTGCAGGGTTGAGTAACCGGGTGGTAGCGGGCTAATGACAGTGAGTAAGTTCAGGGCAGGTTACTGGGTGGAGGCCGGCTAGTGATGGTTATTTAACAGTCTGATGGTCTTGATTTAGAAGCAGTTTTTCAGTCTCTTGGTCCCAGCTTTGATCCACATGTACTGACCTCGCCTTCTTTCACAGCCGCATAACTTTCCCATTACCTTTTCCGATTGCAGTGTATGATATGCCATTTTGAATGTCTGAGTCTGTACTTTTATAAACTGTAAAGAACAGTTTTTGTTCAAAAAAATTACAAAAACCTTAGGATCTTGTAACTAGTCACATTTGTATAAAGCATTGTATTATCACATATTATGATATGCCAGCTGGCACTAATACTGAAGAAATATATTTTTCTCCCAAGCAAACAATTTATACTTTGTATGCACCTTACTGTTTAATGTATGTGGGTTGCACTGTGGGTTGATGAGGTATTCAGAGAGTGCATTCTTATATGGCAATTTCATTTAGAGGCCAATTATTTTGCCCCTGCATCACCAAGCACCGGGCAGCAGTCTTCCTCTGCATCCCCAAGTCATGAATAACAAAGGCCTAAATAGGGCCAGAGCAGCCAGCCAGCCAGCCAGGAAAATAAAAATGGAGGCTATTACATGCTGGGTGTTCTGTAGATACACCACTACTGCTAGCAGAAATTCAGATTTGGGCATGTAATGGATGTTCAAGTGCTTCCCTGAGAGAACCAGTGTGTATTCAAATTAAAACGCGAGGCCCTTTGATGGACTCAATTTGCTCACCTCATCCCTGGTTACCCATTTGTTTTTGAGATCATGTGATGGATGAAGGTGAGGTGTGTCGCTTTGGGGGTAGTGTTTGGGAAAGTTATTCTAATGTTATTCAAGTATTGGTGAAAGTTATACTAGAATTAACATTTGGCAAAACGGATGAAAGAGATTTTCCATTTGTTCAGCCATCGCTTTCCAATGCCCTCAGGTTGGATGACATTTACATTTAACCCAAATCAAACATAAACACAACTTTTCTCTTTGAGAAAGAAATACATGGAAAATCTATTCAATAGGGCCTTTAGAGTTTTGAGAATGTCGTCTAAACGTTCATTCAACGTGAGGAAAGGTTCTAGATCAACATTGATAAGCAAAACATACTTTGAGCCTTTTGAAAATATCAAGAAAGTCTGTCATTTACTTGTAAATCCTGAGCTATATATTTAAATATGATATAATACACTGAGACCTATAAAAAAAAAAATGGGTCTTATCCAGCCAATGTAGAAAAGCCCCATATGCAGTGTCCCATCAGTCTCATGTATAGCAGCAGCAAGGCCACATGTATGGCATCTCATGTAAAACTCTGTATGTCCATGGCCATCCTCTGACAGTTTAATAAAGTTAAAAGGTTTTTGCGGTGATCAACAGTGGGAGGTGCTTAAATTATACTCCAGATTGTCTTTCCTGGCTGTAAATACAATTATAAGGGTTAAGAAGGAGAGAGCAGGGAGATCAGGGAGGATAAAAACACAGCCATAACCAACCCTTTAAGAGCTATGGCCCAGTGTGAAGGTTGTAATATGTTGTGTGGACGTTGATCATATGTTGTGCTTCATGTTATCCAAGTCCCCAATAAATAACAAAAATCTTCACCCCCCCCCCCCCCCCCCTCCCCCCAATAGCTCACACCGCTTGTCTCAAGTGCAAATTCACTAATTGAGCGATATCTCTAAGAATACCAATTTCTCTTATCACAGCAGAGCTAGTGCCTCTGTTACAAACCATCCCTCATAGGATTCCATTGGAGGAGGAAGGTAAAAAAAAGGACATAGTATGGCGAGCAACACCTTGAGGATTATTGTGTTTTAAATATGCTTTTTGCCATTGCTCCAATATATGAATATAGTTGATTACTCAAACTAACTGCAGGGTGTTTGGCTAATCTAAATCCTTCAGCAACTATTCACTGACTTATTCAGAATTATTGCAGATCCAGATTCATTCGTAATTATTTTAATTTGATTTATTTTAAAAATGTTTCATTAAACCAAATAAGAAATAGTGTCACGAGGAATTAAATACACAGGGAATAACAATAATGAGTATGTTGACTCTATTGCTTCCCACAGTTGTGTCAAGTTGGTTGGATGTTTTTTGGGTGGTAGACCATCGTTCATACACACAGGAAACTGTTGAGTGTGAAAAACCCAGCAGCGGTGCATTTTTTGACACAAACCACAAGCCTGGTACCTACTACCATACCCCATTTAAATGCACTTGATTCTTTTGTCATGCCCATTCACCCTCTGAATGGCAAACATCCACAATCCATTCAATTCAGTCTCAATTGTCTCATGGCATGGACATCCAACCAACTTGACACAACTCTGGGAAGCATTGAAGTCAACATGGGCAGCATCCCTATTGAACACTTTCGACACCTTTTCGAGTCCATACCCTGCCAAATTGAGGCTGTTCTGAGGGCAAAATGGGTGTAACTCAATATTAAGAAGGTGCTCCTGTAACCGATGTGAAATGGCTAGCTAGTTAGCGGTGGTGCGCGCTAATAGCGTTTCGATCGGTGACGTCACTCGCTCTGAGACCTTGAAGTAGTGGTTCCCCTTGCTCTGCAAGAGCCACAGCTTTTGTGGAGCGATGGGTAACGATGCTTCGAGGGTGACTGTTGATGTCTGCAGAGGGTCCCTGGTTCAAGCCCAGGTAGGGGCGGGGAGAGGGACGGAAGCTATACTGTAACACTGCTAATGTTTGGCATACTCGGTGTATACTACCAATAAGATCAGCTGTATTCCTAAAATAATAAGTCTTAAAATGACTAAGTCAATTAACACAACTACAGTTAGAATGTATTAACAATATTTATTAATTACAACTTCCAGTGTTAATGTCATCTTTCATATCAATCCAACTTTTAAACACAATATATATTTTACATATTTACAATGTTTACTATTGGCAATATATCTATATACACATGAACTTTTGGCCACAGCAGACAATCCACCATCACTTGTCTGGGTTTAGTTCAAGTAGTTGTGTTTCAAGCCAGGTTCATTAAGGGACAAATCCTAACTAACTATTAAGTTGAATTTTGACTTAGTCTCCCATTGACATCAATGCTTGACTAAGTAAACATTTAAGTGGAAGTTAGGATTCGCCCCAAGAGATGTCTAACCGAGGAAACAGATACCCTTACCTCATCTGACATGAACCTGTGGCTCTTTAAAAATCGTTTTCAGAGATAAAGAGCAGATGTGTCTGTCTGTCTGACCAGACACAACAAGCTAGTGAACAACCCCGGGTTTTCAACAGAGTACATTCACACTGCCTCAGAAAGTATTCACACCCCTTGACTTTTCCCATGTTTTGTTGTGTTACAGCCTGAATTTAAAATGGATTCAATTTAGATTTTTTTTTTTTGTCACTCGCCTACACACAATGCTCCATAAAGTGTGTTTTTAGAAAAGTTCGCAAATTAATTAACTGAAAATTAGAAATGTCTTGAGTCAATAACTATTCAACCCCTTTGTTATGGCAAGCATAAATAAGTTCAGGAGTAAAAATGTGCTCACATATATTATGTATTATGTAATGTTTCATGTATTGTGTGGACCCCAGGAAGAGTAGCTAATGGGGATCCTAATAAAATACCAATACCAACATGCATGGATTCACTCTGTGTGAAATATTAGTGTTTAGCATGATTTTTTAAAATGGCTACCTCATCCCTTTACCCCACACATACAATACCCCACACATACAATCAGTCGAGCAGTGAATTTTAAACACAGATTCAACCACAAAGACCAGGGAGGTTTTCCAATGCCTCGCAAACAAGGGCACCTAATGGTAAATGGGTGAAAACAAAGCAGATATTAATGATCCCTTTGAGCATGGTGGAGTTATTAATTACACTTTGGGTGGTGGATCAATACACCCAAGTCACTTCAAAGATACAGGTGTCCTTCCTAACTCAGTTGCCAGAGAGGAAGGAAAGCTCTCAGGGATTTCACCATGAGGCCAATGGTGACTTTAAGAGTTAGTGTGATAGGAGAAACCTGAGGGTGGATCAACAACATTGTAGTTACTCCACAATACTAACCTAATTGGCTGAGTGAAAAGAAGGAAGCCTGTACAGAATACAAATACTCCAAACATGCATCCTGTTTGCAACAAGGCACCAAATTAACACTGCAATGTGGCAAAGCAATGCACTTTTTGTCCTGAATACAAAGTGTTGTGTTGTATTAAATTTGCTCCAAACATATTACTGAGTACCACTCTCCATATTGTCAAGCATAGTGGTGGCTGCATCATGTTATGGGTATGTTTGCAATCATTAAGGACTAGTGAGTTTTTCAGCCAAGCACAAGCAAAATCCTAGAGGAAACCCTGGTTCAGTCTGCTTTCCACCAGACTCTGGAAGATGAATTCAACTTTCAGCAAGACAATAACCTAAAACACAAGGCCAAATCTGGAGTTGTTTACCAAGAACACAGTGAATGTTCCTGAGTGGCCAAGTTATAGTTCTGACAGCTGACAGCAAATCAGCTTGAACATCTCTTTTTATTTATCTGTTATTTTACCAGGTAAGTTGCCTGAGAACACATTCTCATTTGCAGCAACGACCTGGGGAATAGTTACAGGGGAGAGGAGGGGGATTAATGAGCCAATTGTAAACTGGGGATTATTAAGTGACCGTGATGGTTTGAGGGCCAGATTGGGAATTTAGCCAGGACACCAGGGTTAACGCCCCTACTCTTACGATAAGAGTCATGGGATCTTTAATGACCTCAGAGAGTCAGGACAGCCGTTTAATGTCCCATCCGAAAGACAGCACCCTACACAGGGCAGTGTCCCCAATCACTGCCCTGGGGCATTGGGATATCTTTTTTAGACCAGAGGAAAGAGTGCCTCATACTGGCCCTCTAACACCACATCCAGCAGCATCTGGTCTCCCATCCAAGAACTGACCAGGACCAACCCTGCATAGCTTCAGAAGCAAGCCAGCAGTAGTATGCAGGGTGGTATGCAGTGGTATGCTTTCAAGTCTATGGAAAGACTTGAAAATGGCTGTCTAGCAATGATCAACAACCAGCTTGAAGAACTTTGAAATTAATAATGTTCCAAGTATTGTACAATCCAGGTGTGCAAAGCTCTTGGAGACTTACCCAAAAAGCCTGACAGCTGTCATCACTGCCAAAGGTGATTCTAACATGTGGGGGGTGTGAATACATACAGTATGAATATTAGATATTTCTGTATTTCCTTTTCAAAAAATTCAGGCTGTAACACAACAAAATGTGGAATAAGTCAAAGGGTATGCATACTTTCTGAAGGCACTGTACATTTGAGTACATACATAAATCATATGGATGCACTCTGATGTTGAAACAAGTCTCCAAACGCCAAACATACGCAAAGAATACTCTCCAAAGTTGTGAGTATTACCTGATCATACCCAACAGTGTTTTAGTCATAGCCGATTTGAGTTCAAATCAAGCAATATCTTTTGAATGATTAAGTCATTAATATAATCTTGGTTCCCTGACAGATGGAATGAGACATAACACATAAGCCAATGAGCAGGGACCTCAGCCAATGAGCAGAGTGTGAGAGAAAAGGAACCGTTTGATAAAGATCTTGTACATCAACAAGTCCTCCTAATGTGGTTCACCTGTTTGGTCTTTATTGCTTCAGGACGGAAAGTTGCGCTCACCATCCTCGTTGATTTACTTGAGGAGGTTCAATTGAATGCGTCTAATGGATTCTTACTGGAGCGTATTTCAATGAACTTCAATAACACTCAGCTTTGAG
This sequence comes from Oncorhynchus mykiss, assembly GCF_013265735.2. Lineage (NCBI taxonomy): Eukaryota > Metazoa > Chordata > Actinopteri > Salmoniformes > Salmonidae > Oncorhynchus > Oncorhynchus mykiss. The sequence continues at coordinate 8,196,287 of NC_048588.1, read as the reverse complement.
CACACTGAATGGCCAAATTCATACTGTAGAGAACACAGCTATCATTGAGTACAGTCTATGTAGACTGAACGGAGAAAGATCCTGACACCAAATACAGGAGGCGCTTTTTCTCAAGAGTGAAGTGTTTTTAAGGTTACCCGAAAATGAACAGTATCATTTTATTTTATTTAATATCACACAATATCAATATTGTCTTTCAAGTGAAAGATCAAGTTGAATATTACTAGGACTTTCGATGCAAAGAGCAGGATAGATAATATTGTAAAATTCACATAAAACATAAAATCGTTCGTTTTCAGGTCTAAAAACTTTCCCCCCAAAAAATATGGCCCTCCGAAACATTCTGATTCTACCTCAATAGCAACACTTTACAACACTGCTGTAAACAAACCTAGATATTTCATACAGGTGGTATTCCCTTTATTTTCAACTATCATTGTGGATAATTAGTGCTGGGATTTTGGAGCTGTAAGAAAAATCCAACTGCCCTGGAAATCAATTGGTAGAGTTTGTTTACACTAGGGTTACATTATTAATATTATTATTATTACTATCAAGAGACGCAGACAGTCGTTTTAGTATACGGGTTTCTGCGAGACATTTTGTATGAATTGCACCGCCCAAACTTGCAGCTCCACCCTCAGAGGGCTCCTACAGACGTCCCTTCTTAACAAACGCAAGACAACCGTCCACAAAACCCAGTTCAGTGTCTGTTGACAGAAATGAAAAGACCTCTTGAGTTAAGACACGCGAGTTGTAAAATATGTATCCATTGGGAATAAAAGTATTTCTTTTCAATTCACAACCTAGCCTACCAGTAGTTGCAACATTGACAGTAGGTACAGAACAGGGATTGTTAGCATTCTCAAGGGAAATCCCCTTTAAATAGCATTTTTCTTAGAAAGGATGTATGAAATACGATGTTTTATTGTCAAAGCAGCACCGATGTGAGATTTGGATTTTTGTTAAAAACGAATCAGCAGCATGTTTACGATAGCACATACTTCCATAGACACTGTCAGTATATCTCAAACTGCAGATTCAAGTTTCAGGGAAAGTTTTTTAATTTTTTTATATATAATAGAATATTGAGGTAAAACCATAATTATCAATACGGGATCTAATCAATATAAATGTTGAACCCTTACAAGTTTGAGCTGGAGCGGCTACGGTATATCTCTCCCATTCGTAACACTGTAGAGGTCAGGGGACGCATTCAGTAAGACCGTTCTATAATAAGACATTTCTTCAGAGGAGTTGGTGATGAAAGTGTGCTACTGTGCAAAAACAAATGAACATGCTGAAGTTGGAACTAATGGACAGAATCAGAAAACCCCTGTCCAATTGCGGGACCAGCCTACTGTGTTGTGCCATTCTGTGTCTCTGCTATTTGGTACTTCAGCAGAAATCCCTTCGGTAACTTTCTGCTCTTCTAAGGCCATTCCCACCGCCATGGTTCTGTTCATGTAAGACCACTGCAGTGAATCGAAGAACATCTCTGTCATTTTTTTAAGATAGGAAACAATTATTATCACCGCAATAGCTGAGTGATATGAAATAATAGCAAGAATCTGGTTGTTAGTTTTCAATGGAATATACATGCACGATCGGATGCCTCTCCCTGGGGACTTGCAGGATTCGGAGTGTCTAGATGTGGTTAAAACAGACATTAAACGGTTAATGCTCACTGTCGTGATGAGTCCAAAACCCACAGCCAGAATCACCTGAAAAGTCCGAAGATTATGTGTAACTTTTGTGCGATAATCCCATTGGTTACAGCCATTTAATCCAAGGAAACAGTGCGAGACAACCACACCCAAGAAGAGATACAAAACCAACCAATAGGAATAGAACACCTGGAGCTGCTTTTAAATGGGGTCCTGTACTTGGAGATGTTGGCATTAGATGAAGTCGGTATTGTAAAATCCTGTTTATGAGTTAAAAAGGGAGAATCAGAGAAGTAGGGAGGCAGGCTGGTTCAGCCCAGTAACAGTTTACTTTAGACCAGAGAGCCTGCTCTGCTCTGGGCTGGCACCATGACGGGCACGGCGCCCATGCGCTCCAGCGTGGCCTGGCTTACAGCGTACGAGTGTGTGTACCCGCCATGCGATGCCACCGTCACGGGCTTCAGGCTCACCGAGCCATTGCTGCGCACCATGGTGGGAGGGGAGGGGGCGGAGTTGGTGGTGACCACTAGAGTCTTAGGCGGGGGGAGTGTGTGGCTACCATTAGAGTAGGCCTGGCGGGCAAGGGGTGCGGAGCCCGGCGGAGCTAGCGTCCCGTGTCCTGTGTGCGCTGCATGTCCCCCCGTTTGACCTGTGTGACCCGCCTGCCCCGTAGAGAATGTCTGGCGCGTGTCGCCGTTGTAGCGGGTGTAGGAGTTGGTGTCGTAGTTGGGCTTGGGGTTGTGCCAATAGCGGCTGTTGTAGGTGTTGGTGGACGTCAGGGTGTCGTTCTCAGAGGATGAGGCGTCGGCGTGAAACGCTTTCACTGAAGCCGACCTCTTAGGGGGCAGGTCGTCCTCCCTGTAAAGCACAAAGGGCACAGGGAGGTCACTATAGGGTTAACAGTTTTTCATATCCAATTCAATCTCTTAAGTAATATGTCACTCTTTATCGTATTTCCATCAACATCATATAACATCTACTGTTCAAAAGTTTGGGGTCACTTAGAAATGTCCTCGTTTGTGAAAGAAAATGCATTTTTTGACCAATAAAATGACATCAAATTGATCAGAAATACAGTGAGGACATTGTTAATGTATTAAATGACTATTGTAGCTGGAAATGGCAGATTTTTTTATGGAATATCTACATAAGTGTACAGAGGACCATTATCAGCAACCATCACTCCTGTGTTCCAATGGCATGTTGTGTTAGCTAATCCAAGTGAATAATTTTAAAAGGCTAATTGATCATTAGAAAACCCTTTTGCAATTATGTTAGCACAGCTAAAAACTGTTCTGATTTAAAGAAGCAATAAAACTGTCCGACATTAGACTATTTAAGTATCTGGAGCATCAGCATTTGTGGGTTCGAATACAGGCTCAAAATGGCCAGAAACAAAGAACTTTCTTCTGAAACTCGTCAGTCTATTCTTGTTCTGAGAAATGAAGACTATACCATGCGAGAAATTGCCAAGAAACTGAAGCTCTCGTACAACGCTGTGAACTACACCCTTCACAGAACAGAGCAAACTGGCCCTAACCAGAATACAAAGAGAGGTGGGAGGCCCAGGTGTGCAACTGAGCAAGAGGACAAGTACATTAGAGTGTCTAGTTGGAGAAACAGACACCTCACAAGTCCTCAACTGGCTTCATTAAATAGTACCCGCAAAACACACGTCAACAGTGAAGAGGCGACTCCGGGATGCTGGCCTTCTAGGCAGAGTTCCTTTGTCCAGTGTCTGTGTTCTTTTTCCCATCTTAGTCTTTTATTTTTATTGGCCAGTCTGAGATATGGCTCTTTCTTTGCAACTCTGCCTAGAAGGCCAGCATCCCAGAGTCGCCTCTTCACTGTTGACATTGAGACTGGTGTTTTGCAGATACTATTTAATGAAGCTGCCAGTTGAGGACTTTCAGCTGTATTAACATAATTGCAAAATTGTTTTTTTTGTTGCTAACACAACGTGCCATTGGAACACAGGAGTGATGGTTGCTGATAATGGGCCTCTGTACGCTTATGTAGATATTCCATTTAAAAAAATCTGCTGTTTCCAGCTACAATAGTAATTTACAACATTAACAATGTCTACACTGTATTTCTGATCAATGTGATGTTATTTTAATGGACTAAATGTTTTATTTACTTTCAAAAACGAGGACATTTCTAAGTGACCCCAAACTTTTGAATGGTAGTGGTGCTTTTACGTTAACAAGTGTGTTGCACCATCCAAATATCATCTTAATACACAATTAGGTTTCTCTTCTAATTCTGACTGTTCAGTCATTGCCCTATGAAGTCATCTGCAGCTTACGTTCTACTGGGTTTTCTTTTTTGTCTTCTTCATGTTTGACTGTGCTGTCAATGAAAACGCTAGTCGGAAATGGACTCATAATTGCAAATAGTGGGATTGGTTTAAAAATGTTTCTTTCAAGGTTATGAACATTTAAATAAGCACATCCATTTACAACACCAGTCTGAGCAGTCAGTGTTCCTTACTGCAAATGTTTAATGTAAAAACATTTCCGAGAAGGTTTTGTGTTTGAACTCTACTAATTAGATAGAACACTGTTTTGAACACTCTCTCGTCGCAGATAAAAACTTAGTGGACCTGATACCGATGTGGATGTCTTTGATATCAAAAGGGATTTAAGTCAGACAGTCTATTAAATGAACATGCACTGTGCATGACTTATCTTACAAATGTATAGTTAAACAGCTACAGTATGGGGCACCTTTTTGGCACACCTACATTAGCCAGAGAGATAATATTTACTTCTGGCTTCAGATGAGCCCACAGTGGCCTGTTGTGTTTCATGATATTATAAATGCAATACTTGGTATCCTATTAGTCGGAATAGTGCTTGTAATGATTGGAATGGCCAAAATAAAATAAATACAAGTGGTTAAAACTGGAATTTTTAAAAAATGGTTTAAACTTTGTATCACTCTATCACTTCCACAGCTTGGTCCTGATACATTGTGTTTCCATTTTGTTTGATTTGTCAGTGGTATTAAGTGCAGAGGCACCACACTGAGACCACATTTAAATTCAGGGACATTACCAACACCCAAATGAGGCAGATGTTATCCCACTCGCTCAGAGCTGAAACATTTCAACAATGATTTATCTTCAAATTGATTTATGAAGTAATTTAGAGGAAGAATAGCAGGCCATTAATATAAGCGACAAAGAATTCACATAGTATTTGAAATGACAAATTGGGGTGCGATGAAGAAAAGTTTGAACACCTTAACAAATGGATAGAACTGGATAAAAACTAACTTCAAAAGGGTAATCATCCAATTTCAAAGATACAGTATATCTCCGTTTTCAACACTTGTCGACTACATAGTCTATGTAGCCTATCAAATGCACGGCACCAGAACAGATACGGTGAGTTCAAAGTCTAATGTTTAGACTAGTGTGTTGCTATAGATGGACAGAGAGGTGCGGGAAATGGAAGAAAACAGGAAGTCAATGGAAAACCCACCTGATCTCGTTGGGTATCTCCTCCTCCTCATATTTGTTCTTGTTCTTCCAGTAGAAGAGTGTCACCAGCACCAGTAGAGAGCAGATGATGACAGCCAACACGCCCGTGGCGATGGTGCCAGCTATGAGACCCACACTCTGGGGCTGGGCTGAAGGACCAGGGGAGGGAGAGAGAGAGAGACTAAGTCCTGGGGTCATGTTCATTAAGTACAAAACAGAAAAAAATGAACTACCTGAACCTCTCAAACATGAAACGCTTGTTTAACAATACATAACGTTTTGTTCGGTTTTCTCTAATGAACGGGACCTAGATCACACATGATCGGTCATGCCTGGACAACAGCTACTGCTAGCTCCTGAAACTCAGCACAAACACCTATTCATCCGTGGCATGAAGCCACTCGAGTAAGCCCTGCATTATGACATGAATAAAACATTGAGGAGCTTTGGTTGAACGCCAACAAAATGCCCCGTGGTTCTCCAGGACCTGTAATGATGTCCTCACTCACACCCCCCCCCCCCCCGGGTAAACACTTTGAAGAGGGAAGCACGGAGGGAGGGATGGAGAAGAAAAGCTGTGTTCACAGGGAGTTTGTGCTGTCTGTGAATATTTCTTAATGAGTTAAATACACACAGCGGTCCCTGTCTATTTGATCAGGCAACTTTTCATTTGTGCCAACAAAGCTACATGCACTAATATGTTAATACAGTACATTGAATATATCCATGGATGCAAATGGCTCTATTATGCTACCATAGTGGATTGGAGGAAAGATTTACTTGGACTGAAGTGGGATTTCATTTGGATGTCTATTAGGATGTTTGAATTTTAGCATAATATCTGAACCATAATATCTATGATACCTGTACCATTGTGCTTTTATCAGAAAACGATGTGTTAGTGAGTTTTAAAAACCACAACAGATGTGTATTAATACTAGCAATTTCCACTATGAGGGCCGTTTAGGTCAGTCTTTTGTTCTACAGATCAGAGAGAGTAGTACAGTGGAAGGTGTTTAACCATACATGCTGCAACATACGCTGGGAGAATGATGCTGTCGTTGTTGACAGCTGAACAGATTGCTGAGTGGCGATAAAGATTTTATAGGATCACTCTACTGATCTAACAGTTGGTCCCCTCCCTGACAGACAGACATACAGACAGCCCCCCCGTGCCTCTGTCAGAGCACTCACCACAGCCACAGCTGCCCCGCGGTTGACAAACGGTGACAACCGGTGGCATGCCATTTACTCCTTGACAGTCACAAACCCCAAATGAGCCACTCACTAAATTTGCCACTGGTGTCAGCGACTGACTACTCTAAGGCAGGGTCAGGCGAGTGCAGTAGCAGCATAATAACTCAGGTGACAGTGTTACTACCCACTGGCAGGGGTGGAATTGGGAGAGGGGGAGCGTGGGAACAACGTTTTCCTGGAGTCGCTGAAGGATAGGACTAAAAAACAAACAAAATATAACTAATGTAAAATTGACTGTCCATGAAATGTATGTAGTATGTATAAACTGGAAGTGGAAGACAAATTATTGTTGTCCATTAATTTACTCCAATTAGGGGAGGGGAGGTATGGTGAGAACATTTACAAAAAAATATACAGAACCAGTCAAAAGTTTGGACACACCTACTCATTCAAGGGTTTTCGTTATATTTACTATTTTCTACATTGTAGATGTCACGTGTGCTCCCTCTCAGGCCTCTAGGTCACCAGGCTACTCGTTATGGCGCACACCTGTCACCATCGTTACGCACACCTGCGCGTCGTCAGACTCACCTGGACTCCATCACTTCCTTGATTACCTGCCCTATATATGTCACTCCCTGTGGTTCCTTCCCCAGTCGTCATTGTTTCTGTTTCATGTCTGTGCGTTGTTTGAGGATCTTGTTTTGTATTATCCTCTGTTTATTTTATTAAAACACTCACTCCCTGAACTTCCTTCCCGACTCTCAGCACACATCAATACAGTAGATTAATAGTGAAGACATCAAAACTATGAAATAACACATATGGAATCATGTAGTAACCAAAAAAGTGTTAAACAAATCATATGTTTCAGATAATTCAAATTAGCAACCCTTTGCCTTGATGAAAGCTTTGCACACTCTTGGCATTCTCTCAGCCAGCTTCATGGAATGCATTTCAATTAGCAGTCTTGTTTGAGCCAATCAGTTGTGATGTGACAAGGTAGGGGTGATATACAGAAGATAGCCCTATTTGGTAAAAGACCAAGTCCATATTATGGCAAGAACAGCTCAAATAAGCAAAGAGAAAAGACAGTCCATCATTACCTAAAGACAGGTCAGTCAATACGGACGATTTGCAGTGCCATCGCAAAAACCATCAAGCGCTATGGTGAAAATGGCTCTCATGATGACCACCACAGGAAAGGAAGACCCAGAGTTATCTCTGCTGCAGAGGATACATTCCTTAAAGTGAACTGCACCTCAGATTGCAGCCCAAATAAATGCTTCATAGAGTTCAAGTAGCAGATACATCTCAACAGCAGCTGTTCAGAAGAGACTGCATGAATCAGGCCTTAATGGTTAAATGGTCAAAAACTACTAAAAGACACCAATAAGAAGAAGAGACTTGCTTGGGTCAAGAAACACGAGCAATGGACATTAGACCGGTGGAAATCTGTCCTGTGGTCTGATGAATCCAAATTTGAGATTTTTGGTTCCAACCGCTGTGTCTTTGTGAGACACAGAGTAGGTGAATGGATGATCTCTGCATGTGTAGTTCCCACCTTGAAGCATGGAGGAGGAGGTGTGATGGTGTGGTGGTGCTTTGCTGGTGACACTCAGTGATTTATTTAAAATTTAAGGTATACTTAACCAGCATGGCTACCACAGCATTCTGCAGCAATACGCCATCCCATCTGGTTTGCACTTAGTCCCACTATCATTTGTTTTTCAACAGGACAATGACACAACACACCTCCAGGCTGTGTAAGGGCTATTTGACCAAGAAGGAGAGTGTTGGAGTGCTGCATCAGATGATCTGGCATCCACAATCACCCGACCTCAACCCAATTGAGATGGTTTGGGATGAGTTGGACCGGGAAGTGAAGGACAAGCAGCCAACAAGTACTCAGCATATGTGGGAACTCCTTCAAGAATGTTGGAAAAGCCTTCCAGATGAAGCTTGTTGAGAGAATGCCAAGAGTGTGCAAAGCTGTCATCAACGCAAAGTTTGGCTACTTTGAAGAATCTAGAATCTAAAATATATTTTGATTTGATTTATTTAACACTTTTTGGTTACTACACTACCGTTCAATTGTTTGGGGTCTGGTTTTAGTAAGAAAAGCACATTTTTTGTCCATTTAAAATAACATCAAATTTATCAGAAATACAGTGTAGACATTGTTAATGTTGTAAATTAGTATTGTAGCTGGAAACGGCTGATTTCTAATGGATATCTACATAGGCGTACAGAGGACCATTATCAGTAACCATCACTCCTGTGTTCCAATGGCACGTTGTGTTAGCTAATCCAAGTTCATCATTTTAAAAGGCTAATTGATCATTAGAAAACACTTTTGCAATTATGTTAGCACAGCTGAAAACCGTTGTCCTGATTAAAGAAGCAATATAACTGGCCTCTTTAGACTAGTTGAGTATCTGGAGCATCAGCATTTGTGGGTTCGATTACAGGCTCAAAATGGCCAGAAACAAAGAACTTTCTTCTAAAAGAGGCGACACCAGGATGCTGGCCTTCTAGGCAAAGTCCCTCTGTCCAGTCCCTGTGTTCTTTTGCCCATCTTATTCTTTTTTTTTGTATTGGCCAGTCTGAGATATGGCTTTTTCTTTGGAACTCTGCCTAGAAGGCCAGCATCCCGGAGTCGTCTCTTCACTGTTGACGTTGAGACTCGTGTTTTCCAGATACTATTTCATGAAGCTGCCAGTTGAGGACTTTCAAACTAGACACTCTAATGTACTTGTCCTCTTGCTCAGCTGTGCACCGGGGCCTCCCACTCCTCTTTCTATTCTGGTTAGGGCCAGTTTGCGCTGTTCAGTGAAGGGAGTAGTACACATCGTTGTACGAGAGCTTCAGTTTCTTGGCAATTTCTTGCCTGGAATAGCCTTCATTTCTCAGAACAAGAATAGACTTACGAGTTTCAGAAGAAAGTTCTTTGTTTCTGGCCATTTTGAGCCTGTAATCAAACCCACAAATGCTGATGCTCCAGATACTCAACTAGTCTAAAGAAGCCAGTTTTATTGGGTTTTCTAATGATCAATTAGCCTTTTAAAATGATTAACTTGGATTAGCTAACACAACGTGCCATTGGAACACAGGAATGATGGTTGTTGAAAGTGGGCCTCTGTACGCTTACGTAACTATTCCATTAAAAAGCAGCCGTTTCCAGCTACAATAGACATTTACAACATTAACAATGTCTACATTGTATTTCTGGATCAATTTTATGTTATTTTAATAGACAAAAAATTGTGCTTTTCTTTCAAAAACAAGGACATTTCTATGTGAACCCAAACTTTTGAACGGTAGTGTACATGATTCCACATGTTATTTCATAGTTTTGATGTCTTCACTATTATTCTACAATGTAGAAAACCCTTGAATGAGTAGGTGTGTCCAAACTTTTAACTTGTACTATATTGTATATATTTACAAAAAATATATATGGGGTATTGGAAATGATGCAGACAATTACGTTGATAGAAGCCACAGTCTATCTGCAATATTAAAGCTGATCTACCCCTTCAAAAAAATTACAAATTTAAAAAAAATATAATAATCCTTGAGGAGTATATCCAGAGTGAAATAATCAATATTTTTAAGGTGAGGTCCAAGGATTTAACATTGATAAGTTCCGATTAGTGTTTTTTTAAATGTTTTATTTCGAGTGGTACTGCACAAAGCCTTGCTTATGTCATCATTATGTTGAGTACTTACGTGCCACAACCTGCAGGTTGAGTAGACAGGTGCTCTTGGCGATGGCGTTGGAGGCTGTACACTGGTACAGACCAGAGGTACTGGTACTGATGTTCCTCAGTGTTACGGTCCCTTGCATCTGGTCTGGGGTTTAAACACAAACCATGCCAGTCTAGGGTTAAAACATCACCGGGAAACACCATCCACAATCTCAGAACAAATAGACAAGACACAAAAACATCTAATTAAAATACATTGGGATTAAATATGAATGATATTCCTTTAGGACTAATAATTAATTTAACCATTTGCTTGTAACGTGTTCCAAAACATTCATACATTACTTACATAATTGAAATAACCAAAATCATTTCAAAATCATTTAGGCAGTGGAAATTATTGTTGAGCACATCTTATTTAGTATTATGCAGATGTGTTACTTTACATAACAGCTTTATTCAACTTGCTTTAGGATATGGTACTGTAACTGGGACTACTGGCAAAAACCCAATAGAGGGCACCAAATCACTTACCGTAAAATGGCTGGTGTACATTATATATACACATTATATTTCTGTGCCTTGCTGATATAAACTAAATTACAGCGCCGTTGTTCATACGTCTGATAATTTATGGAGTATTACGTTATATTACACTACTGCCTTTAAGAAAAGGCTACCATAGGAGCTTGGAACAAACCACATAAGCACTTAATCCAGATTCCTGGCCTAGATTTCACCCCTAACCTCTTCTCTGTAACATGGGCTGTTTTGCAGACAGATATCATGGTTGCAGTGTTGGTACAGTTGATATCTACTGTGTAAAACAACACAGACAGGCAGGAGGAGGAGTGATGAAGGAAACCTAAGCCGATTAGTCCTTGTGGAGGGTAGCCTTGTGTTGAAGTGAGCAGTAGTGTAGTACGGTAAGAATCACACTGTGCTGTGATGACACAGCTGGAGAGAGAGAGGAGAGGCCACTGCACGGCTCACACACACACACAAAACTGGGTCCGTATTCAGAAGAAGAGTCTCAGAGTAGAGTGGTGATCTAGGATCAGTTTGCCTTGTAGATCATAATGAATAAAATGACTGGAACTGTTGACCAGCTGATCCTATATCAGCACTCCTACTCTGAGATGCTTTGTGAATGCAAGCCCTGAACTGGACCAGGGTGGGTGGTGGCACCCTGAGGGGCAGAGTTGGGGGGCGGGTGGGCGGAAGCCACGGTGACGTTTACCAAAGATACTTGTTGATTTACCAGCGAAGGTGGGGCAAAAGGGCACGCCCACGGCCAGGGGTTTAATACCTTGCATGGCGGTGTGGGGCAGCTTGGGCAGCGACTCCAGTTTCACCCAGGTGTAGCTGGGCGTAGGGATCCCCTCCTCGCTGCTGCACATCAGCATGATGTCAGCGCCCACGTCCAGCGTGCCCTGGACACGGCATGAGGGCACCGACGGGGGCACTGGAGAGACAGAAAGGAGCAATCAGCACAGACAGGTCCTATCCTCCTGAAGAGGGATCGAGTCTTACATGTTACGTTACATTTGAGTAATTTAACAGATGCTCCTATCTAAAGCAGGTCTTGTTCTTATAGTATCCACATACAGAACTGTGGTGTCCCAACATGCTACAAGAGTCATCTTTACAACCAGCCTAGCACACTCGTCAAAATAAATGTCATACAATAGAATTCTTACAATATGCAATGCGTTTACACGTCCTAGTTTTAATGCATCCATTTTATCACAGTAGGCTGTGCACCCTAGCCTGGTCTGTAGTCAAGTTAGAGTTGCCAGGCTATATGTGCATAGTATGCAACCCCTTAATTGTAATTCTAATGCAGCAGAGTGTGCTTTACCCAGCACGGTGAGGCCGATGACCCCGATGTTGCGCCCCCCTCTGTCGGGGAGGTTGTTGACCAGGCACTGGTAAGTCCCCGTGTCTGACAGCTGGGTGTTGTTGATGAAGATAGAGGCACTTGTACTCGGCATGGTGGCCACGAAACCCACCCGGCCGTTTAAGTGGTTGGCTAGACTGAACACTTGGCCACCTTGGTAGATGATCACCTGAGATGAGAAAGACAAAAGGCAGAGATTCACTCACACCGTTTCTATGGAATATCATTAGTTTGACCTAACAAAGATCATATGGATCGAAATGTTGGTCATTAGGTGGTCATTAGGAACGTACAGTGTGCAGGCCTTTCTGTTATGTTTCTAGCATGTGCGAATGACCACTTCTATTTCAATCAGAGATTTTCTGTCCACTGTACATCCGGATGCGAGTTCGTGAAACTGTGGCCAACTGTGTCCATCCTGGGTCAGCAGGGGAAAGTGCATTACCTAGATGTCAATTGATGCAGAGCTTTATACTGGGGTACAAACATAATGAATTGATTAATTTTTAGGAAATTGAATGTGAATGGAAAAACAATCACTGAGGTTAAATGTAATCGTAGAAAGTTAATCAAAAACCTTTCTCTGCTACACACTAGAGATAATTCAACAAGCAATGTTTAATTAAGTTAATTAAAATGCAATACTTCATCCCACAGTTAAATAAAAACCAAACAACAGAGAATCAACAGCCAGGCAAGTGAGTGGATGAGGATTCTGGATACTGAAGGGTGCAGGTGCATCAAACAGTCACAAGAGGGCGACCTAGTGTTGCAGTATATACTGAAGCATCACTTGACAACTGAAAGGATGGAAGGTGGTCCATCCATGTATAACATAGATGTTCTTGAATGATAACACACAGAATATGATCATTTAAAAATATCCTGAACTATACAAGTATGTTACATTACAACAAGCATGAATTCAAGAGCAGCTTACAAGCTTTAAAATTGTGAGCAAAAAAGAGGGGCACACACAGCTCAATAGTCAACATACTGTTTCCATCACACACAACAAGGAAGTAAAACACCAAACTATGGGAACTATGGTAATAATATGAAGAAGCCTAGCCCCATTGACATGGTCAATTCATCTGCAATGCAATTTCTCCTCAGTAAAGTGATGCCAAAGTGGAAAAACATCCAGAAAAATACAAGTACTATTGAAATGAAACCTCCTGTTGATTTGAGCTCTTCCAAGCTGCAGGTTTGAGAGTCGGAGGTGTTCAAACGCTTCTTGTTGCTTTGAACTCTGATAGAAGCAGCAATTTGTGCGCACCTTCTAAATAAAAAAAAACACCTAACCCTTCAGCCAGGCACACAAAAGCATGCTGGGGAATCAGGGAGGCTATTCAGCTGTGTTTGAAAGAACACCCATTGAACTGTCCTGTTCAAAGGACCCAGGGATTCACAGAACCATCTCAGTAACGCTGCGTGATGTTCTCCCCTCTCCCTTCCTCCCTCCATCCCTTCCTGTATCCCTCCCTCCAACCGGCTGCTTAACTGCATGTAAATTGCGGCGCCGCAGTTTCCTGAGCGCTGTACGCTCCAGTGTGCAAATGGCAGTGATCCCTAGTAAGAACTGCCATGGACCCAAAGACCATGTCCACTGCCATATTCCTCTTGCTATCCCATCCCCTCTCCCTGTAAACCAATGAACAACCCCCGCTCCCAACATTCTCATCAGCCATGACATGGGTTGTATTCATTAGGGCAAAACGTTGCAAAATGTTGAAAACAAGCGTTTCTCATTGGGCAAGTTCAGATAGTATCGGCCCAATTTTCTTCCATTTCGTGCCTAGTGAACAGGATCCTGGTGTACGAACCTGGTCTGGATCATCTCCTATACCTCCTATAAAACCCAGCATCAGGATACAGCAGTGGTTTATTAGGGAGTAACGGAGAATGGACAGCTTAATTTCCAAGGCTCTACCCACCAGGCCTCACCGTCTGCACGCAGTCGGGCTTAAAGCGGGAATCAGCAGTTGAAACAATAACAAAGCGCCCTCCCACTGTTTTGCATAAAAACTGAGGGATGGGGCTAAAGAAATGTAACCACTCTCAAATTCATAGACAGAGCTATAGATGAAAGTACTGACCATCCATGATATCAAATGTATAGTTTAAACCATATTTTGAGGCTATATAGTGTTTGTTTACATTTACTTTGTTTACAAACATTCGAGTAAAGCAAGCTTCTACTGTATTTTGAGTCCCGATGAAGTACAACAGTTGAACTAAGCTCATGAGGCATTTAAGTTATTTTCTACAAGAATCAATCGGTATATACAGTGACTTCGGAAAGACATTTTCCACATTTTGTTACGTTACAGCCTTATTCTCAAATAGATTAAATAAAACAATTTCCTTAGCAATCTACACACAGTACCCCATAATTCAAAGTGAAAACGTGTTTTTAGAAATTTTGCAAATGTATTAAAACCAGAAATACCATATTTACATAAGTATTCAGACCCTTTGCTACAGTATGAGACTCGAAATTGAGCTCAGGTGCATCCTGTTTCCATTGATCATCCTTGAGATGTTTATAAAACTTGATTGGAGTCCACCTGTGGTAAATGATTTGGAAAGGCACCATCCCTGCAGTGACCTGGCACCATCCCTACAGTGAATAATGGTGGTGACAGCATCATGTTGTGGGGATATTTTTCAGAGGCAGGGACTGGGAGACTAGTCAGGATTGAGGCAAAGACGAACTGAGCAAAGTAACAGAGAGATCATTGATGAAAATCTGCTCCAGAGCGCTCAGGACCTCAGACTGGGGCGAAGGTTCACCTTCCAACGTGACAATGATCCTAAGCACACAGCCAAGACAACACAGGAGTGACTTCGGGACAAGTCTCTGAATGTCCTTGACTGGCCCAGCCAGAGCCCAGATTTGAACCCAATCTAACATCTCTGGAGAGACCTAAAAATAGCTGTTCAGCCACGCTCCCCATCCAACCTGACAACACTTGAGAGGATCTGCAAAGAAGAATTGGAGAAACTCCCCAAATGCAGGTGTGCCATGCTAGTAGCGTCATACCCAGGAAGACTCGAGGCTGTAATCGCTGACAAAGGTGCTTCAACAAAAGTACTGAGTAAAGGGTCTGAATACTTATGTAAATGTGATATTTCAGTTTTCTATTATTAATAAATTAGCAAAAACAATCTAAAAACTAGTCTTTGCTTTGTCATTATGGGGTATTGTGTGTACAACATTTCTTAAAATCCGACCCATACACTATGTTCTTACAAAAAAGTGTTTTAAATTCCCTAGTACAGCCACTATTGAAGGCTATCAAATGCCTTCTCAATTATGTCCTCTGGTGGTCAAACTAGCACTAACTAGCATTAATGGTAAAAATGTCTCACACTTAAATAACGTGCCACAGAATTCTGCGGCACCATGCAAGCTGTGCTGCAGTACGCTGCATCTTTTAAAGTACAATCCACTGTAGGTTGATGAAGAAAAAATGTAATCACTTTCAGAGTAAGGCTGTAACCTAACAAAATGTGGAAAAAGGCAAAGGGTCTGTATCCACTGTATCCGTCCCAAAGTATATGTAGCTACTGCAGACTGCCCTTTTGATCTGAGGCTAAACATGGAAGATTAGAGTAAACAAACAGAAGAATTAGAAGAGCTCTCTTTGCGAAGTGAGCAGAGGGATATGATCGTCAGTCAGCCTAAAAGGTTGATGGTTGCTACGTGCTGAGTCTTTGAGGAGCCCGGCTGATGTTCTTACGTTTAATCTAAAGCTTGGTGAACGAAACTCTATCAACAACTTATTTACATCTTATTCATGACCTCAGGGATGGTCTTAAAGATACCAAATACACGAAGCAGTCAGAGGGAGTCTGCACTAATAAACAAACAAGTATGCATAGGCTTATGTCTGGCACGTGAGGAAAGGAAGAGTTAGTGTGCATTGTAAAGGCTTCCTTTCAGTCCATACAAGGGATACCGGTCCCAACATTAGAATACTGACGCCCAAAAGACTCGTCATTTGCTCAAAGTAAGGGTCCCACGAGGCCTGACATTTCCAGCGATAACACTCCTGTGGTTCTTTTAGAAAGAGTTATCGAATAAATTAATATAAATCATATCATTTTTATATCATATAAAATCATAAAATGGAATACTGTGATCAAACTTCACATGTGACATAACTTTGGACTTTAAATGACTGTACACTTTTCATTATTGCCTATTTTCGGTTAAAAAAAAAGGATGCGTGCGTCATACACTTACATTCATGAGATCATTTCAGAAATGATCCACGGTGTGTACGGCTCGAACCATAATCATTCACGACAGCCATTTCCTACAGAGTAGCCTTGCGCTGTCGCAACACTGGCAGCGGTGTACACTCAAACCACAGTGAACCTTTCAGACAGCCCACCAGACAACAGGAAGAAGCAGTACTAGCACGCTTGTGATAGAACTGGAAACAATGGCAAAGTTTCTCTATTTTGAAGCATTCACTGAACTTGCACCCGTACAAAATGTTGTTATGGTTAACGGCATTACTTTATATCACTGGTACTATTCCACGATTACTCTTAGGGAATAACTTCTGTAACTACCCTTTAATATGCATGTCAACTACAGACACTGACCCAGTACTTACCAAAGTGAAGTGGTAAGTACATTAGGTCATAATTGTATGTATTTATTAGCGTGTTACCGTGTAATTACAACTGGTTATTCTACGGGTATTGACCCATGTTTTGAACCAATCTATTGTAACAGGTGGACAATTGTACACGCTTGTGCTGCACTCAAACTACTTCACCCAAGTTGATGAGTGTAGGTGCCTTCTATAATGTACTGTACTGTAGCTCTGATGAGGTGTTGTCGTTCTAGCCTAGAGCTGACTCTGTCTTCATCCTGTTGTAGTGGTGCCTGAAAGCCTGAAGTGGCGCGCACACACACATATACACACACGGCACATCTGTACTCCTCTGAGACTACGTCACCAAATGAATGTGGTGGAATAATTCCTTCCTGCTAGAATCATCCACACACAATGTTTCCCGAGCCTCGCCGTTTACACCAAAAGGGTGCTCAGACAGGCGTGAAGGAGGTTAAGGCAGCCAATTGCTCGACGTTAGCAATTCACTCTCCATCTGTGCGTTTGACTGTGTCAAAACAGCCTCTGTGTGTGTGTGTGTGTGCATGTAGATACCTGTGCAGTGCAACCTTGTGTGTAGGTGTGGTGTGTGAGCATGGTGCATGTGTGTGCACATTTGGATAAGTATTTTTCAGTTGAATGCACCTCGAAGTACAGTATGTATGTTTTTCTGAGTGTGGTTACTCTGTGTGTGTGTGTGTGTGTGTGTGTGTGTGTGTGTGTGTGTGTATTTATTACTCAAGGGCGCAACTTTCACCACCCACACATTCTACGTCCGGCGCCGACAGAGATGGCCGCCTCGCTTCGCGTTCCTAGGAAACTATGCAGTTTTTTGTTTTTTTTACGTGTTATTTCTTACATTGGTACCCCAGGTAATCTTAGGTTTCATTACATACAGTCGGGAAGAACTACTGAATATAAGAGCAACGTCGACTCACCATCAGTACGACCAGGAATATGACTTTCCCGAAGCGGATCCTGTGTTCTGCCTTCCACCCAGGACAACGGAATGGATCCCAGCCTGCGACCCAAAACAAAGACGTCGTAAAAGAGGGAAATGTAGCGGTCTTCTGGTCAGGCTCCGGAGACGGGCACATCGCGCACCACTCCCTAGCATACTACTCGCCAATGTCCAGTCTCTTGACAACAAGGTTGATGAAATCCGAGAAAGGGTGGCATTCCAGAGGGACATCAGAGACTGTAACGTTCTTTGCTTCACGGAAACATGGCTCACTCGAGAGACGCTAACGGAATCGGTGCAACCAGCTGGTTTCTTCACGCATCGCGCCGACAGAAACAAACATCTTTCTGGTAAGAGGGGCGGGGGCGTATGCCTTATGATTAACGAGACGTGGTGTGATCACAACAACATACAGGAACTGAAGTCCTTCTGTTCACCTGACTTAGAATTCCTCACAATCAAATGTCGTCCGTATTATCTACCAAGAGAATTCTCTTTGATTATAATCACAGCCGTATATATTCCCCCCCAAGCAGCCACATCGATGGCCCTGAACAAACTTTATTTGACTCTTTGCAAATTTGAGACCACATATCCTGAGGCTGCATTCATTGTAGCTGGGGATTTTAACAAGGCTAATCTGAAAACAAGACTCCCTAAATTGTATCAGCATATCGATTGCGCGACGCAATCTTAACTTCCGCGACGCATATAAGGCCCTCCCCCGCCATCCTTTCGGAAAAGCTGACCACGACTCCATTTTGTTGCTCCCTGCCTACAAACAGAAACTAAAACAAGAAGCTCCCGCGCTCAGGTCTGTTCAACACTGGTCCGACCAATCTGATTCCACGCTTCAAGACTGCTTCGATCACGCGGACTGGGATATGTTCCGCATTGCGTCCAACAACAACATTGACGAATACGCTGATTCGGTGAGCGAGTTCATTAGAAAGTGCATTGATGATGTCGTTCCCATAGCAACGATTAAAAAATTCCCAAACCAGAAACCGTGGATTGATGGCAGCATTCGCGTGAAACTGAAAGAGCGAACCCCTGCTTTTCACCAGGGAAAGGTGACCGGAAACATGACCGAATACAAACAGTGTAGCTATTCCCTCTGCAAGGCAATCAAACAAGCTAAGCGTCAGTATAGAGACAAAGTAGAGTCACAATTCAACGGCTCAGACACAAGAAGGTATGTGGCAGGGTCTACAGTCAATCACGGATTACAAAAAGAAAACCAGCCCCGTCACGGACCAGGATGTCTTGCTCCCAGGAAGACTAAATAACTTTTTTGCCCGCTTTGAGGACAATACAGTGCCACTGACACGGCCCGCAACCAAAACCTGCAGACTCTCCTTCACTGCAGCTGACGTGAGGAAAACTTTTAAACATGTTAACCCTCGCAAGGCTACAGACCCAGACGGCATCCCCAGCCGCGTCCTCAGAGCATGCGCAGACCAGCTGGCTGGTGTGTTTACGGACATATTCAATCAATCCTTATCCCAGTCTGCTGTTCCCACATGCTCCCAAGAAAGCTAAGGTAACTGAGCTAAACGACTACTGCCCCGTAGCATTCACTTCCGTCATCATGAAGTGCTTTGAGAGACTAGTCAAGGACCATATCACCTCCACCCTACCTGACACCCTAGACCCACTCCAATTTGCTTACCGCCCAAATAGGTCCACAGACGATGCAATCTCAACCACAATGCACACTGCCCTAACCCATCTGGACAAGAGGAATACCTATGTGAGAATGCTGTTCATCGACTACAGCTCAGCATTTAACACCATAGTACCCTCCAAACTCGTCATCAAGCTCGAGACCCTGGGTCTCGAACCCGCCCTGTGCAACTGGGTACTGGACTTCCTGACGGGTCGGCCCCAGGTGGTGAGGGTAGGTAACAACATCTCCACCCCGCTGATCCTCAACACTGGGGCCCCACAAGGGTGCGTTCTGAGCCCTCTCCTGTACTATCTGTTCACCCATGACTGCATGGCCATGCACGCCTCCAACTCAATCATCAAGTTTGCGGACGACACTACAGCGGTAGGCTTGATTACCAACAACGACGAGACGGCCTACAGGGTGAGGGCCCTCGGAGTGTGGTGTCAGAAAAATAACCTCACACTCAATGTCAACAAAACAAAGGAGATGATTGTGGACTTCAGGAAACAGCAGAGGGAACACCCCCCTATCCACATTGATGGGACAGTAGTGGAGAGGGTAGTAAGTTTTAAGTTCCTCGGCGTACACATCACGGACAAACTGAATTGGTCCACCCACACAGACAGAGTCGTGAAGAAGGCGCAGAAGCGCCTCTTCAACCTCAGGAGGCTGAAAAAATTTGGCTTGTCACCAAAAGCACTCACAAACTTCTACAGATGCACAATCGAGAGCATCCTGTCGGGCTGTATCACCGCCTGGTACGGCAACTGCTCCGCCCACAACCGTAAGGCTCTCCAGAGGGTAGTGAGGTCTGCACAACGCATCACCGGGGGCAAACTACCTGCCCTCCAGGACACCTACACCACCCGATGTCACAGGAAGGCCATAAAGATCATCAAGGACAACAACCACCCGAGCCACTGCCTGTTCACCCCGCTATCATCCAGAAGGCGAGGTCAGTACAGGTGCATCAAAGCAGGGACCGAGAGACTGAAAAACAGCTTCTTTCTCAAGGCCATCAGACTGTTAAACAATCCACCACTCACATTGAGTGGCTGCTGCCAACACACTGACTCAACTCCAGCCACTTTAATAATGGGAATTGATGGAAAGTGATGTAAAATATATCGTTAGACACTTTAAACAATGCTACTTAATATAATGTTTACATACCCTACATTACTCATCTCATATGTATATACTGTACTCGATACCATCTACTGCATCTTGCCTATGCCGTTCTGTACCATCACTCATTCATATATCTTTATGTACATATTCTTTATCGCTTTACACTTGTGTGTACAAGGTAGTCGTTTTTGAATTGTTAGGTTAGATTACTCGTTGGTTATTACTGCATTGTCGGAACTAGAAGCACAAGCATTTCGCTACACTCGCATTAACATCTGCTAACCATGTGTATGTGACAAATCAATTTGATTTGATTTGAAATTGCATTTTTGTCACACCCAGTTTTATCATTGTGATACAAAACAAGGCAACAGTGTGCTTTAGGACCATGCGGACGCCCCCGAGCGGTCGGGTAGGCTGTTTGGAGTGTTTATCTGACTGGATAAATAAATACATATAATTATGTCCCCCCCACTTCTAAAACCAAAGTTACACCCCTGTTATTACTTCTCATTGTGCGTGTGTGTGTGGTGTGTGTCCACGCATGTGTGTGCTTGTCTGCCTGATTGTGTGAGTGTGTGTGTGCGTGCTCCCATTCATCCGTGTGTTTATCTGAGTGCGTGTGTGCATGTGTGCCTGTGTGTGTGGCGAGAACAGCTGCTCCAGGTTAATTAGTGCATAAGATTATTATGTTATGTGGATGAGGTTAAACGTGTTGGAGGCAGGTGAGGTGGTGACGCCTGCAGCTGCAGATGAGAGAAAATCAGACTGAATCAAAGGGCCAGGAGAAACCTGCGTGCTTTGTTTCATGGCCTTACAACACAACAGCGACCTTCTTTGGGCATACAGGAGCAGCCGCTTACATCCGGTTCTGGCTTGGCTATAGATAAAGTCTGCACATGCTTCATGTTCACAGGGACTAGTCTGGTGTGCCAGGCGTGTGCTGTTTGTGCCGTACGCCACGCTCCAAACACTACAATACCCGGGTGGCCTGGCACAGATGCATGCAGTGTGATTGTTGTCCCGAGTGTGACGCATGTGGGTCCCATGGGAAAACAGTACAGTATATTCACAAATCCTCATTGAGGTGACCAGTCGGGCGTGTCAATAAAGTTGTGTTGAGAGATTTTGTTGGTTAGGGAGTGCGTAGGTGTATGGGACTGTGGAGAAGGATGTGATGGTGGTGTATGGGCTGGTAACCTTGCCTGAGTCCTGAAGAAAGCTGTTTTAGCTTTCTACAGCTGATGCCTAGGCTTTAGCTCAGAGGGATAACACGGTTTTGAGGCACACAGTCTACGCAGATCACATAAACATGTTTAGAGGAGGTTTACCTGTTCGGGCTGGTTGGCATTGGACAGCGGGATGACCATCCAGATAATGTTGAGGTTGTTGAGGGCAGCGCTGGTGGAGAAGGAGCAGGGCAAGATGGCCGCCTGGCCGCGGGCAACCTGGATGCTGCTCTGGGTCACTGTGACATCCAACGCCCTCACGCTCACTACAGAGAAAAACATACAGAGAGAGATTTAGTGGGTGGAGAGAAAGATTTCTGGAGACTGAAATATTTAACAGCAAGTCATACTCGAAAAACATTTAAATGCTTTTGTTTTGATATAGCCTAAAAGTAAGGTTAACTCATTTAGACTAGAGATCACTGAGATCCCTGCTCTTGGAGTTATTGGTGAGTCATGGGCAGAAAGTACTTCAGTCACTTTGTCAGTCCAATAATTGTTTCTCAAATCTCCTATGGTTGAAGAGTAAAGTTGCAGCATAATGTACCTCTAAATGGATATGCAGTAAATTTCAAACCGAAAGGTCACGTTTAATCTAATGGCACAACGTTATACTCAACCCTATCTCAACATTTCCATCTGCACAGCAAAATAAACACAATGTCATATTAAAGCTACTCTTTTCAAATGTTCTCCAAGTCTATTTTGAAATATCACAAAAATATGTACAAACTAAATATATACAAGAAAAGCAGGAATACTAATGACTATATCATGTGTACTTTTGCCGACCCTCTATAGGCCACCAACTTTCTATCTATACGAACAGTAGGATCGGTTTCCTATCATCCCAAATGAACCAATCGGTATCCTGTTTAGCTGTCATGAAATAGATAGATGGGGGGGGGGGGGGGGGGAGAGGATGTACAACAACCTATTTCTGGAGCCGCTAAACATATTAAAGCCTCAATTGGGTTACATCCTACCGTAAAATGTATCTATCTATGTTCAAGGCCCGGTGGGAGTAATCTTATCTGGACATAGTGAGGAACACAATGCCCATAATCAACTTAGAGAAATTGGGCATGTCCTGAGTCCTTGTCTACCATAATGCAGGATGATGATGCTGACATAAACCAATTGTATAGGTAGGAGTATGCATGTAGCCAGCTGCCACGTTATTATCACTGACACGTTGCTCCTTCCTTGTCTGACTAAAATCACTTCCTACGCGTTGTTCCTCTGGCAAGCACACTTCAGCCTGGAGCCCAAGCTCCAGAAGGAGAGAAACACGAGAATCTCAGTGAGCACGTCTTGAGAGACAGTGTACCACACAGGCTAGCAACAGAGTTTTAAAGGCTCATTGCAGTAAAAAGTGTTTTTCCTTTGTTTAGTATCATACAGTACATCTGCTGAAACTAACACTGTAAAAGTGTGAAAAAATTGTATCAGAGTTATTTCCTGATAATTTCTGATTGAAAAGATCCTCTACACAGGACGTTATAATCAGCAGGTTTTCATGTACTGAAAGGATTTTTGCTTGCCTGGTATAAGTTTGAATAGACCAATAACAAAGAGTTCCAATCCTCTCTGCCAGTAACAGCTAGTTTTTAATTTTCCTCTCCCCACTCACACCAGTTCCAGCAAAAGTTCTGCTTGAGAAATTATTTTTTGTTGTTTTTGTTTATTTTTGACCATTTTAAGGGAAAACTATTAGAGAAAGGTACTAAATTGTTACCCAGAAATGATTTGATATTTAGATAAAAAAATGCCTGCATTGGGCCTTTAAACCCAATGGAATAGAGACTAAAGCATTTAAAGGTAGGACTGGTTGAAACACTTCTCTGCAATATTACAAACTATATTAAGATGTTGTGGCTACTGCCACTCAATTGCCCTCAAGCTTTGCTTCTACTTTACAATGTGGCTGTCAGGCTATTATTGTCTTTCAGGTCAAATCTGAGAAAGTTGATAAATAATCTAAAAAAAAGTCACTGTCAGTCATTTTAATGGTCAGTCTATTCATCTCAAATGTTTTATTTATTTATTTATCCGTTATTTTACCAGGTAAGTTGACTGAGAACACGTTCTTATTTGCAGCAACGACCTGGGGAATAGTTACAGGGGAGAGGAGGGGGGATGAATGAGCCAATTGTAAACTGAATATTATTAGAGGGCCAGATTGGGAATTTAGCCAGGACACCGGGGTTAACACCCCTACTCTTACGATAAGTGGCATGGGATCTTTAATGACCTCAGAGAGTCAGGACACCCTTTTAATGTCCCATCCGAAAGACGGCACCCTACACAGGGCAGTGTCCCCATAATACTGAGAAACTCCAATGATCTGTTTCTAAATCAATCTCTACATTTATCTCAGATTAGTGAGAAACTAAGGAAGTTAATACAACAAGAAAGGAATATAAATTAATATAACGAAGGCTATGTATGGCCTTAAAGCCATGGAGGTCCCATTTCAACGGAACAACTCAAACCTCTGAACCCAAAGAACCAAATCTGGATTCTAGTAGAATTTGTTTAATTTCAAATACTTTAGCTGCCCTTAGTGAGCTAGCCTGGCGCAAAAGGAGCCAATGAAATTGTTCCAAAAGTGCCAACCCAGCCCATTTGGCACTCCAGGCCGCCACAATGAAACGCTCAAAGTATTTAAACAATTTCAAATAATATCTGAACCCAGGTCTGTTCTGAACCCAAAAGACATGAACATATGTTTTATCATAATTTTTTTACCCCTTTTTCATGGTATCCAATTGGTAATTACAGTCTTGTCTCATCGCTGCAACTCACATACTCAGACTCGAGAGAGGCGAAGGTCGAGAGTCGTGCATCCTCTGAAACACAACCCAGCCAGACCGCACTGCTTCTTGACACAATGCCCGCTTAACCCGGAAGCCAGCCACACCAATGTGTCAGAGGAAACACCGTACACCTGACGACCGTGTCAGCGTTCATTGCGCACTCGGCCCGCCACAGGAGTCGCTAGTGCACGATTGGACAAAAACAAGCCGTCCCCTAACCCGGACGACGCTGGGCCAATTGTGCACCGCCCCATCGCGGCTGGCTGAGACAGAGCCTGGACTTGAAACAGGATAGTGACACGGCTAGCACTGTGATGCAGTGCCTTAGACCACTGCGCCACTCGGGAGGCCGAGCATACATTTTTAATACTTTCTCAGCCCTATAATAAGTGTATTCTACAAAGTAGATAAAGCAGTGCAAAGAAAGAAAGAAAGCCAGTCGCGCGAGAAGAAAAAGGACCTTTAGGCAAAATGGAAGACACAAGCGCTTATCTTTTCCAAACTCCTCCAAGGCTGCATCTTTCTGCCCCGAACAGCTGGAGTCTCATTTTCAACACACTGGATTATGGGGACAAGTGCTCAAGAGCCTAAGCCCTCATGACTGCAGAATGCACCAGACTCAAATCTTACTGCCTGGAGAGATGTATGCACATGGCCTGGCCATCCCTTGGGAACACACAAAGCATTGGGGAAACTGAGTGACATTTGAGTTGCTAGATAGACATTATCTAAGGCCAAAGAAAGGAAAAGTGATCGGCTGGCATGCCTGATAGTGTTGCAGTGCTTAACCTGTTGGTGGAAAAGTGAAAATGGCCATGCTGTTAAATGGTATACCCAAACTTGTGAGTACTTAATGGTGGATAATGGACTACTAAAAGTACTTAGTGATGTATCTTAAAATGTAATGGGCTGATGAGGAGTCAGAACAGCCCCAGCATACCAGCCAGAATCCACTCCCACACCCATTCCCCCCGCCATCCTTAGATAAGAGGCCTCAAGGAGAAATGTACAGTACCACCTGAAAAAAATTTTCATTTATGGTTTGGCAATGGATTCCTGTAGGCCCATTTTATTAAACCCTCATAAGGTCACCAGAATGTGAATGCTTGTTTGAAAAACGACATGAATAATCAGTTGACCACTTCACATGTTTCAGTTTTTTCATGTATCTCTTTTCTGTGAGAGAGAGCTGCACCAGCCCTACTTTATTTTTTAAAATGTATTTAACCTTTATTTAACTAGGCAAGTCGGTTAAGAACAAATCCTTATTTACAATGACGGCCTACACCAAACGACGTTGGGCCAATTGTGCGCCGCCCTATGGGACTCCCAATCACGGCCGGTTGTGATACAGCCTGGCTCTACTTGGCAAAGAATTGGTTGAATCAGCATTGTTTCCATGTAATTTCAACAACAAAAATGACATGTGATGATGTTGAATCAACGTGGAAAACTGATTGGAAATTGCAAAAAGTCATTGTCGCAAGAGAATTTAGTCTTTTAGTCTTTTTTTTAACCTAAATCCACTGACATGGTGACATTTTTTGTTGATTTCACGTCAGCTGACAACTCTACCAAAACTAGACATTTAAGGGACGTCTGTACCCAGTGGGGAAGCTCTGAAAAATGAAATGCTCATGCATAAATTAAGTGTCCACAGAAAGAGTAAGGGAACTGTCCTTTTTATGAAAAAATATTTGCTCAAACCTAGTCTTGTAGTTTGGAGTTGAACCACTCACGCTTGAGTGCTAAGTACTGTACATCGATGTGTTCCCCCCTCTCTCGGCTTGTGTAGGACAGTGTGTAATGCTAATGAGCTAAATGTCACACCCATTTTGTTTACCCCACTCGTCCCATGACTTTTTAATAGACATCCTGTCTTCCATTCCACTACTGAAGCCCCGTAGCTACTACTACCGCTAACTGGGCTTTACTATGCACTACCCCTCTTCTCTGGAGACCGACTCTACTGTACTGTATATATGTCCATTCACTGATAGTGGGAGTGAGGCTGTGCTTGTGTTCCTAGGGAACTCTAATGGAAAAAGTCACCTTAGGCAGTCCTAAAAGAGCCTGCAGCGGACATCTCGCTTCAAACAGATTCCTCTTTTCATCCAGGAGCCGAGTGTTAAGAATTCCTGTTTATTAATGCATGGGAGCCATACCACTGAGAGGAGAGATCTGTCTCTCTCTCTCTCTCTCTTACACACACAGTGGTTAAATGATGTGAGAATATCCTACTGAGATCAAAAAAAATCCACAAGGAGTCATTGGATCAGAGTTGATTAAGACATGACAACCGTCTTCTATTGTGCGCCAGTGCCCTTGATGCCTATAGGAAGCCTGCCATGCTACAAATGAGCATAGGGGGTGGAAGTGAAAACACGTAATTTTATCTCTCTCTCTCGCTCTGTGTACAGCTCTCCATGCCATCACAGTAGCACCTCTGCCATGGGCGAGTCAGCCTCACTCTAAATTCATCTCTCTCCCAGCCAGCTCATTTTCATCACAGGCCCATGCTTTTATTCATAGGTTTCTTTTATTCATGTTGCTACTTTCATTTCTGTTTCCAACAGATGCCCTGATGCTCTGATCTACTGCTGCTGGGCTGGCGTACACTGCTGCTGTACCATCACTGGGTGGCCTGAGGCTAAAACAAACACAGCACTTGAGGATGGTGGAAAGATCTGACCTCATCACTCAGCTGGGTCACTACGGAAACGTAGACCCTTTCTTATTCATCTATGAAAAATAGTCCCTTTTGGGATTTCTTTACCAGCACCCAAAAATGAGTGCTGTTCTACTGCACTTGAAAGGAAGGAAAGCTGATGTGATATGAATGGCACCACGTTACTTGTGTTGGGCACATCCCGGGGCGGCAGGGATGGTTAGAGCGTTGGACTAGTAACCGGAAAGTTGCAAGTTCAAACCCCAGAGCTGACAAGGTACAAATCTGTCGTTCTGCCCCTGAACAGGCAGTTAACCCACTGTTCCTAGGCCGTCATTGAAAATAAGAATTTGTTCTTAACTGACTTGCCTAGTTAAATAAAGGTTAAAAAAATAAGAAATAAAAAATCCCTGCTTCCCCAATCTCTTCTCACATATACACCATTCTGACCTTACCATGACTGTTGAACCTCTGGACAGCAACAGAATGACAGGAACCAGACCAAAGAGTTCCCAAAGACAAAAAAAGTCAGCAGGAGGCAGAAACATGGAGCCACACACCCCACACACACACAAACAAAGGGCCTTGTTGGGGCCCAGGGGCTTCACAGTGCGGTGCTTTCACAGAGAGGGCCTGTGAGGGCCCCGCGAGGCCCTACCGTGTGAAACTCAGGTGGTAGCTGGGCCCAGCTGCTTCTTGGCACCTTACAAATGACTCCACTCAAAGGGTCGCAGAGGGGGGGGGGACAAGCGCTCTAACAAGCAACAATGTTAGCTTTGTCTCTGCTTTAGCTGACATCTTTCAAGCTCACTTTTTAACTTGCTAACCTTTTAAGATGTCCTATATATCAAGGAACTTCTCCATGAATGGACTATGACTACCCGTCTCGTCTCTGATTTTGAAACCTGTGAATTCCTCATCACAGAATCCCTCATTGGACTCAACAAGCACAGTGGCATAAATGTTTGACATGAACAAAACAAAATGTATAAACAGTGTTCTAAAAGCTGTTTCTGAGGAACATGCAGCTCCTTGCATGGTGTGTGGAACAGAACAGTGCGGGGGGGGGGGGGGGGGGGGACTCGAGTCGCTCACTCTGAAGCCACCTGAGGGACGACATTAAAGACACTAATTCACATATTTTATCAAGGTGCTAGCCCTCACAGGACTGAGAAGGCTATCATCCCCAGTCTCCACACAGGTCAGAGAGAGTGGTGGTTGGTGAGAAAGGGCTGGTAGCCATGCTCTAACAAGCAATTGCACTCTAACAACATGCACAGTGAAGCATCACTGCAGTTAAACGTAGCCTTCTAGTGCAGGGCTCGGCCA
The DNA here is from genome assembly GCF_013265735.2 of Oncorhynchus mykiss. Classification (NCBI taxonomy): domain Eukaryota; kingdom Metazoa; phylum Chordata; class Actinopteri; order Salmoniformes; family Salmonidae; genus Oncorhynchus; species Oncorhynchus mykiss. Next base: position 8,167,883 of record NC_048588.1, on the reverse strand, counting down.
TGATGTCCCCTTTCACTGATATTATTGACAATCAGTGACAAGAGGGGCTTTTGTGAGAGATGTTGTTTATGTGTAAACACAGGCCCCGGTGGAAGGAGACAGAGCTCGCTGTAAACTGTCTCTATCTCAGGGGACTGCATCCAGCCATCCACTCTATCCTGGTCTTTCTCAGGGGACTGCATCCAGCCATCCACTCTATCCTGGTCTTTCTCAGGGGAATGCATCCAGCCATCCACTCTATCCTGGTCTTTCTCAGGGGACTGCATCCAGCCATCCACTCTATCCTGGTCTTTCTCAGGGGACTGCATCCAGCCATCCACTCTATCCTGGTCTTTCTCAGGGGACTGCATCCAGCCATCCACTCTATCCTGGTCTTTCTCAGCACTTCAGACCGGTGAGACTGTACACAAGAGCCTTGCAGCGAGGGACAGTGAGTGGCCAGCGACAGTGAGTGGAGCAGAACATTAAAGTAGGCCCCAGCTAGCTAGTGCTGGAAGAGAAGACTGCTAAAGCTGCAGACAGATGGCTTGGTCTCCCGCACATGCAGCCTGGCCAGAGAGTGTCTGCGGCTTTACACACACAGCAGTAGGCTAGTGCTATTTAGCACCACTGTTAACACAGGGAGCGCAGTTTGGACAGAGCACAGACACAAATTGCCTGTGTGCATGAGCATTATTGCCTTGACTACGTTGCCTTTGTGCAGTAGTGCATTGTACAGGTTAACACTATAGGACCACCACATTTGTCGCCAAGCTTCAGCCTCACCTGCAGAAGACAAACAGGGTAGAGTAATGCATACTGTAATACAACTAATACATACAACCAACAGGCCTGCATACAACCACTGGATCAGAATAGTGAGGCAACCCAACAAAAGAAAAACAAATGTGTTGTTGTCATGTGCTCCTGGGTCTCTAGAGGCAATGCTTGAATAAGCACAGCATTATCCTCACAGCTAGCAGTGGTCAGCACGGCTTTCGCATCATCTGCGACGTGACTAAAGTAGCTCCGTCTCCTCCTCCAATGGCTGGTCGGTATAGGGACTTCCCAGAGACAGGCAGACAGTATCCCTGCCAAGCCAACCACTCCATGACTGGATCTGCTGCCATTGGGTACTGATAGGACCTCCCCTCCACACTGTCTATCTGCAGGACAGGACAGGTAAGCCGCTTCTTCTCGCCTCTCGGCCTGGCATGCCCTCACATCACCTGCAGATAAGGGGCTATTCCAGGAACGACCTCCTTCCTTGCTGTGGCTGCAGGTAAACCCTCCCTCCCTTTCTGGCTGGCCTCCATACTGCCTGTAGATAATAGCCTATCCTGTAAAATACCTCTTGGCTCTCCCTCTCACTGCCTGCCAATAAAGAGCTCTGCCTGCCTGGGCTGGCCAAGCCTCACAGCAATGGCTGTCTGTCTGCAGGTGAGTTGGTCAGTAGTGCTCAAGTCGTCAGGGCCAACAGTATTTATCAGAGTCTTACTATAACTCGTCGATGAACTCAATCTCAACCTCAACTCCCACTTATTCTATGCATTGTAATAGCACATTCATGGACTAATCATAGCCTAGCATGCATGATGAAATTGTTTGCTTTCACTTCCATGACAGGTAAACCGCTAGTGATTCTAGCTACCGAACGCCTAAAGCAATGGCATGAAATACATGAGTAAGACAAGAGGAAACTACTTTATAAGTCAGGAGGAGTAGCAATCTTCTCCCCAGGCTCTGTCAAATGGGGAAAACTTAGACTGAGCCTCCAAATGCACTGAATGTAAAAAGCAGGACCGAGGGGAGAAGTGGGGGAGAAAATGCCTGTACCGAAGGTTGTAGCTTTTCATTTTTTTTTTACAGAGAAAGAGAAGTTGACTGAGTGACAGAGAAATTGACAGAGAGGGTAGAAAAGAGGCTGAGTGCGTACTTTACAGGACAAGATCAGTGTCAATCAGAAGAGAGTCAAAGGACTGAAAAGTGCACAGGGACTGTTCATCAGACAAGGTTCAACGCCACCAACCAAAGGATCTGACAATGGACATTACCATTTAATCCCAACGGTCATCACTATTCAACTCCAGAAAGGAAGTCACCAGCCCTGTTCAGATACTATTACAAACCCTTCGTTCATTGTGGTAATAACCACTGATCTGACTTGACTGAACTAGTCAAAGTAATTTGGTATTGTAGTAACCTCGCTCAATTAAGTCAGATCAGTGGTCATTACAAGGTAGGTAGCAGAGAAAGCAGAAGGCTGACTGCGTCTCTGACTGCCCTCTAGTCCTCTAAGAGTTGACAGGCATAGCCACACACACGACCCCTGTGACCTTCGTCCACAGCAGGTCAAATGTACAGAGGGCAAAGGTCATGAGACCCTATGGACAACTGGTTCCACTGAATACAGAAATCCTGATGATAAATAACCATGCAAAGCAATGTTATTGTTTGGGGGTTTCCTGTCAAGCTATTTTAATAATCTCATTTAGATTGTGCAATGCTAGTGGTCTAGCATCAGACAATGGATGTGATCCGGTTTAGTTCTGATGAAATCTGGTAAAAAATACACTCCCAAAAAATAGTATATATAATGGGCAGTAGTTCTTATGAAATCCCAAAATAATTAAATTAAGCATTAAGGTTCCAGGTTGATGTGCCTTATTCTGAATGCACTACAGCAGAGAGGAAGGAAACAAGCCCACGGTTATGTGAGTAATAAGCGTTTCCTTGGTTGGTAGACCAATTGGCAGTGTATATTTTGTATGTATGTGTGTATGTGTGTATGTGTGTATGTATGTATGTATGTATGTATGTATGTATGTATGTATGTATGTGTATGTGTGTGTGTGTGTGTGTGTGTGTGTGTGTGTGTGTGTGTGTGTGTGCGTGCGTGCGTGCGTGCGTGCGTGCGTGCGTGCGTGCGTGCGTGCGTGCGTGCGTTTGCAAATGGACAGATTATTTTCCAAAGCTCTACACACCCACACTCCCCACCACTGTTTCGCAAAAAAACTGAGGGAAAGGGACTGGAGAAATGTAACCACTCACAAATTCATAGACAGAGCTATGGATGCAAGTACTGAGCATCCATGATATCAAATGTATAGTTTAAACCATATTTTGAGGCTATACAGTGTTTGTTTACATTTACTTTGTTTACAAACATTGGAGTGAATCAAGCTTCACAAGATGGTGCCGACAGAGATAGTCGCCTCGCTTTGAGTCCTTAGGAAACTATGCAGTATATTGTTTTATTATGTATTATTTCTTACATTGTTACTCCAGGAAACTTAAGTCTTATTACATACAGCTGGGAAGAACTATTGGATATAAGAGCGAAGTCAACTTACCAACATTATGACCAGGAGCGGCCTTTCCTACTACTCGCCAATGTCCAGTATATTGACATGGTAGACGAAATTCGAGCAAGGGTTGCCTTCCAGAGAGACATCAGGGATTGTAACATCCTCTGTTTCACAGAAACATGGCTCTCTCGGGATATGTTGTCGGAATCGGTTCGGCCACCGGGCTTCCGGGCTTCTCCATGCATCGTGCAGACAGAGATAAACACCTCTCTGGGAAGAGGAAGAGCAGGGGTCTATGCTTCATGATTAACGATTCATGGTGTAATCATAACAACATACACTAATTCAAGTCCTTCTGCTCACCCAACTGAGAATTCCTTATAATCAAATGCTGGCCATATTACCTCCAAAGAGAATTCTCGTCAGTTATCGTCACAGATGTGTGCATTCCCCCTCAATGGTCATCAAGAAACTTCACTGGACTCTATGTAAACTGGAAACCATATATCCTGAGGCTGCATTTTTTGTAGCTGAGGATTTTAACAAAGCAAATTTGAGAACAAGGCTACCTAAATTCTATCAGCATATTGATTGTAGTACTTGCGGGGGTAATACACTCGATCCCTGCTATTCTAAATTCCGCGATGCATACAAAGCCCTCCCTCGCCCTCCCTTCGGCAAATCTGACCATGCCGCCATCTTACTCCTACCATCTTGCTCCTACCGTCTTATAGGCAGAAACTCAAACAGGATGTACCAGTGACTAGATCCATTCAATGCTGGTCTGACCAATCGGAATCCACGCTTCAAGATTGTTTTGATCACACGGACTGGGATATGTTCCGGTCAGCCTCAGAGAACAACATCAATCTATACGCTGACTCGGTAAGTGAGTTCATAAGAAAGTACATTGCAGATGTTGTACCCACTGTGACTATTGAAACCTACCCTAACCAGAAACTGTGGATGGATGGTGGCATTCGTGCAAAACTGAAAGCGCGAATCACTACATTTAACCATGGAAAGAGGTCTGGGAATATGGCTGAAAATAAACCGTCTAGTTATTCCCACCTCAAGGCAATGAAACAAGCAAAATCCTGGTACAGGGACAAAGGAGTCGCAATTCAACGGCTAAGACACGAGACATATGTGGCAGGGTCTATAGGAAATCACGGACACAAAAAGAAAACCAGCCATGTCACGGACACCAACCAGCCATGTCACGCTACCAGACAAACTAAACACCTTCTTTGTTCGCTCTGAGGATAATACCGTGCCACCGTTGCGTCCCGCTATCAAGGTCTGCGCCCCCCTCCCTTCTCCATGTTCAACTTGAGTAAAACATTTAAATGTGTTAATCCTCGCAAGGCTGCTGGCCCAGATGGCATCCCTAGCTGAGTCCTCAGAGCATGTGCAAACCAGCTGGTGTGTGTAGTGTGTTAGCGGACATATTCAATCACTCCCTATCCCAGTCTGCTCTCCCAACATGCTTCAAGATGGCCACCATTGTTCCTGTACCCAAGAAGGCAAAGATAACTGAACTAAATGACTACCGCCCCGTAGCACTCACTTCTGTCATCATGAAGTGTTTTGAGAGACTAGTCAAGGATTATACCGCCTCCAACTTACCGGCCACTCTAGACCCACTTCAGTTTGTATACCACCTAAACAGGTCCACAGACAATGCAATCGCCATCACACTGCACACTGCCCTATCCCATCTGGACAAGAGGAATACCTATGTAAGAATGTTGTTCATTGACTACAGCTCAACATTCAACACCATAGTACCCTCCAAGCTCATCATCAAGCTGGAGGCCCTGGGTCTCAACCCCGCCTTGTGCCATTGGGTCCCGTCCTTCCTGATGGGCCGCCCCCAGGTGGTGAAAGTAGCAAACAACATCTCCACCCCGCTGACCCTCAACAACGGGGCCCCACAAGGGTGCATGCTCAGCCCCCTCCTGTACTCCCTGTTCACCCACAACTGCATGTTCATGCACGCCTTCAACTCAATCATCAAGTTTGCAGATGACACAACAGTAGTGGGCTTGATTATCAAAAACGACGAGACAGCCTACAGGGAGGAGGTGAGGGCACTCAGAGTGTGGTGTCAGGAAAACAACCTCTCAATGTCAACAAAACAAAGGAGATGATCGTGGACTTCAGGAAACAGCAGAGGGAGAACCCCCCTATCCACATTGAACGGACAGCAGTGGAAGTTTTAAGCTCCTCTGCATACACATCACAGACAATCTGAAATGGTCCACCCACACAGACAGTGTGGTGAAGAAGGCGCAACAGCGTCTCTTCAACCTCAGGAGGCTGAAGAAATCTGGCTTGTCACCCAAAACCCTGACAAACTTTTACAGATGTACAATCAAGAGCATCCTGTCGGGCTGTATCACAGCCTGGTACGGCAACTGCACCGCCCTCAACCGCAGGGCTCTCCAGAGGGTGGTGTGCAGGGGCAAACTACCTGCCCTCCATGACACATACAGCACCTGATATCACAAGAAGGCCAAAAAGATAATCAATGACAACAACCACCCGAGCCACTGCCTGTTCACAACATCCAGAAGGCGAGGTCAGTACAGGTGCATCAAAGCTGGGACCGAAAGACTGAAAAACAGCTCTTATCAAGGCCATCAGACTGCTAAATAGCAATCACTAAATGAGAGAGGCTGCTGCCTACACTGAGACCCAATCCCTGGCCACTTTAATAAATGGATCACTCGTAACTTTAATAAAACAATGCCACTTTCAATAATGGCACTTTAATAATAATGTTTACATATCTTACGTTACTCATGTCATATTTATATACTGTATTTTATATCTATTTCACCTTGCCTCTGCCACTCGGCCATCGCTCATCCATATATTTACATGTACATATTCCCATTCACCCCTTTAGATTTGTTTGTATTAGGTAGTTGTTGGGGAATTGTTAATTTACTTGTTAGATATTACTGCACTGTCAGAACTAGAAGTGCAAGCATTTTGCTACACTCGCATTAGCATTTGTCCAATAAAGTTTGATTTGATTTGAGCATATATTTTTGGTTCTGATGGGGTACGACAGTTGAACTAAGCTCATGAGGCATTTATAAGTGATATTCTTCAAATATCAATCGGTACATACAGTGACTTCCGAAAGTATTCAGAGCACTTGACATTTTCCACATTTTGTTACATTACAGCCTTATTCTAGAATTGATTAAATAAAGCAATTTCCTCAGTAATCTACACACAAGACCCCATAATGACAAAGCGTAAACAGGTTTTTAGAAAATGTTAGCAAATTAATTAAATTTAAAAAGCAGAAATACCTTATTTAAATAAGAATTTAGACCCTTTGCTATGAGACTCAAAACTGAGCTCAGGTGCATTCTGTTTCCATTGATCATCCTTGAGATGTTTCTATAACTTCCTTGGAGTCCACCTGTGGTAAATTAAATTGATTGGACATGATTTGGAAAGGCACACACCTGTCTATATAAGGTCCCACAGTTGACAGTGCATGTCAGAGCAACAGCCAAGCCATGAGGTCAAAGGAATTGTCTGTAGAGCTCCGAGACAGGATTGTGTCGGGGCACAGATCTGGGGAAGGGTACCAAAACATTTCTGCAGCATTGAAGGTCCCCAAGAACACAGTGGCTTCCATCATTCTTAATGATGGCCGCCAAGCCAAAACTGAGCAATTGGGGGAGAAGTGCCTTGGTCAGGGAGGTGACCAAGAACCCGAAGGTCACTCTGACAGAGCTCCAGAGTTCCTCTGTGGAGATGGGAGAACCTTCCAGAAGGACAACCATCTCTACAGCACTCTACCAATCAGGCCTTTATGGTAGAGTGGCCAGACGGAAGCCACTCCTCAGTAAAAGGCACATGACAGCCGGCTTGGACTTTGCCAAAAGGCACCTAAAGGACACTCAGACCATGAGAAACGAGATTTTCTTGTCTGATTACCAAGATTGAACTCTTTGGCCTGAATGCCAAGAGTCATATCTGGAGGAAACCTGACAACATCCCTACGGTGAAGCATGGTGGTGGCAGCATCATGCTGTGAATATGTTTTTCAGCGGCAGGGACTGGGAGACTAGTCAGGATCGAGGGAAAGATGAACGGAGCAAAGCACAGGGAGGTCTTTGATCAAAACCTGCTCCAGAGCGCTCAAGACCTCAGACTGGGGGTGAAGGTTCAACTTCCAACAGGACAACGACCCTAAGCACACAGCCAAAATAACACAGGCTTCAGGACAAGACTCTGAATGTCTATGAGTGGCCCAGCCAGAGCCCAGACTTGAACCCGATCAAACATATCTGGAGAGACCTGAAAATAGCTGTGCAGAGCTTGAAAAGAAGAATGGGAGAAACTCCCCAATAGAGAACAAATTCTTATTTACAATAATGGCCTACCCCGGCAAACCCCGGGCCAATTGTGCACCACCCTTTGGAACTCCCAATCACGGCCGGATGTGATGCAGCCTGGATTCAAACCAGGGACTGCAGTGACGCATCTTGCACTGAGATGCAGTGCCTTAGACCACTGTACCACTCGGGAGCCCAGGTGCCAAGCTTGCAGTGTCATAGCCAAGAAGACTCGAGGCTGACATTGCTACCAAAGGTGCTTCAACAAAGTACTGAGTAAAGGGTCTGATTATGTAAAAATTATGTAAATGGTTATTTAAGTTTTTTATTTGTAATAAATTTGGAAAAAAAATTAAAAACCTGTTTTTGCTTTGTCATTATGTATTATTGTGTGTAGATTAATGAGGAGAAAAAAGTATTTATTCAAATTCGGAATAAGGCTGTAATGTAACAAAATGTGGAAAAAGTCAAGGTGTCACAACTTCCGCCGGAGTCGGTCCCTCTCCTTGTTCGAGCGGCGTTCGGCGGTCAACGTCACCGGCCTTCTAGCCATCACCAATCCACTTTTCATTTTCCATTTGTTTTGTCTTTGTTTTTTAAACACCTGGTTTCAATTCCACAATACCATTTTCATTATTTAACCCTCTGGTTTCCCCCATGTTTGTGTGCGTGTTTGTTTTATTGTAAGGATGAATCTGACGGCTGGTATATTGTTGCCGGGTGTTGTTATTACGCCCGTTTATTTCGTGGTACCGGTATTTTACCAGAACCATAGTATTGTGTTTATACTGGTGTTTTCTTGAATTAAATACCATGTCCACGCATATCAGCTCTCCTGCGCCTGACTTCTATCACCAGTTACCCACAGCCTTGACAGAAACATGCACCTCTTCGGAATGGAGTCAGGAGGAGCAGGTGCCCCTGCAGTAGGGGTTGAGGAGCGAGTCCAGCAGCACGCTGCCATGCTGCAGCATCTCGGCAGCGCCATGGATCGCGTTCTACAAACCATGGAGTGCTGGGAGAGAAGAGGAGTCCCTCAAGCGTCTCCACCAGCTCCATCAGCACCACCAGTCTTACCATCACTGGAACGGCGGTGGGTTGTCAGGGGTTCTTGCTCCAGCTAGAGCTCTACCTGGCAACCGCCCACCCGGCTCCGTCGGGCCGAGAGAGCGTGGTCTCCTGCCTCTCAGGGAAAGCCCTGGAGTGGGCCAATGCCGTATGGGGGGAAGAAGAAGCGGTGTTGGACCACCTCAAGGATTTCACCCGCCGCTTCTGGGCAGTCTTTGACCATCCGCCTGAGGGTAGAGCGGCAGGGGAACATCTCGTCCACCTGAGGCAGGGAACAAGGAGCACACAGGTGTTCGCGTTGGAATTCCGGACCCTGGCCGCCGGCGCGGGATGGAACGACAGGGCCCTGATCGATCACTACCAGTGCAGTCTGCGCGAGGACGTCCGTTGGCCTGCAGGGACACCACTCTCACAGAGGGCACACTGCCGGTCGGTGCTGGGGAGGTTCCTTTGGGAGTCGAGGCAGCAGGCAGGGCACTCTCGTGTCACCCCAGGTGAGTCGGCACCAGGCTCACCCAGAGCCCCGTCACATGTTTTTGTTTATTAATTTTCCTGAGTTTTCCCCGCATTCCCAGGCGCTCGTAGATTCAGGCGCAGCTGGGAATTTTATTGACAGATCATTTGCCCGTAGTTTAGGGATCCCCATTGTTCCTGTGGATATGCCCTTCCCTGTGCTCGCCCTAGATAGTCGATCATTAGGGTCAGGGCTAATTCGGAAGGGCACTGCTCCACTGGGCATGGTTACGCAGGAGTGTCACAAGGAGAGAATCAGTCTATTCCTTATTGATTCTCCTGCGTTTCACGTGGTGCTGGGCCTACCCTGATGGGTCATGAAAGGCCAAACTATTTTGTGGCAACAGAGGGCTCTCACGGGGTGGTCACGAAAGTGCTCGGGGAGGTGTTTAGGGGTTTCCATCGGTGCTACTACGGTGGAAAGTCCAGACCAGGTCTCCACCGTGTGCATCCCCTCTGAATATGCCGATTTGGCTCTCGCCTTCTGTCAAAAGAAGGCGGCTCAATTACCACCCCATCGACGGGGGGATTGTGCGATAACTCTACTGGTAGACGCAGCACTTCCCAGGAGTCACGTGTATCCCCTGTCGCAAGAGGAGATGGCGGCTATGGAAACATATGTCTCCAAATCTCTGGGGCAGGGGTACATTCGGCCCTCCACTTCACCTGCCTATACGCTTCTCTAAGTACACGGAAACAACCGACACTTTCTTTGGATGGTTTTTAAAACATACCCACCAGCAGTTAGCCTACAACCCAAACTGAATGAGAAAACACTGTATGGAGCACCCATAGAGTACCACACAGACTTTCATTTTCCGGTTACAGTACATCATAAACCACTCACTCAACGGCACGCTTGTGAATTTTCTGCATCTGACTGTCTTTTCTTTTCAGTGTATATATAGCCTTCTATTAGAGGGGGAAAACGCTTCCTGTTACGAAGCTAGCTAATGAGTGTGAGCTGCTCTTTGTGCTTTGCTCTGCATGTACATGACAGCCAGTGCAGTGGGGGTAGTATGCGCTTTTGTAAGTGTGTGACCTCTACAGTCGGTAACAGGCGTGCAGCACAGGGTTGCGGAGCCCTATGCCAAGCACATCTGCTCCGGAGCCTGTGGCAAAGCCATATGGGCTGGTAAGCACTCCTCCTCCGCATAAGAGAGAGGGGGGAGAAGAGAAAGGGGGATAAGAGAGAGCGAGAAGAAACAGGAACTCGAGCCACAATCCAGGTGCATCATGATGGCCGGCTGCAAACATCACAACAGCTGATGTATCCACTCTGAAAGAGACAAACGTTCCTCCGATTTCCTGTCATTTGTAGCCCAGATTAATCACAAAGGTGGTGTAAATTACATCCAGCCATCTATCCATCCACCCCCTCTCAAAGGACCCTATGCACAGTAGAACAATGCATTTAGAAATATTTATGTTTGGAGAAAAGGAACGATACAGAGCAGCAGGGGGAACCCAGGGTCTCAAAATCATTTTGAAATTTGACATTTGAAGAAACGTGGATAAACTTCTAATTCTGCAGTGAGACTGTGAGAGCATGTTGGACTGAGAGCTTGTTGGACTGAGAGCTTGGAGAATGAGGGAGACGAGAGACGGGTGCTAGGAGTGCTGACGTACGGCATGGAGGTATTAAGATATTAGGACCCTGGGGGTCCCAGAAAGCAGGATCTGTCTCTTAAACCCCCCTACCCAGCATTCATAGCCTCCACAGGCAGATAGATTATCACCTGCCAAACACACCAGTCAGAGCAGAGAGAATCCCATTATATAGGCCCCTATGAGGCCAGACTCCAAGCCTTCACCCAGAGTCAATCCAATCTGGGGGTTAAATGTTGAAGGCGTGATATGTTACACCCTTTTACACAAGTACAAGTGCTGCTACAAATCATGCTTCTGTTTCAATATATATAAACTGCACTGTGGTGGGATATTAAAGTGAGAGGGTTCTATGACCACTCATAAGACGTCTATGACACTTTATAACTGCAGAGCATTGATGGTTGTATGATGTATGATGCCCGAGACAATTATTGTGTTAGCTGTGGTTGCTAACACTGCTGTGGCTGACTGTGCTCTTAAATCTCTCAGAATCCTTGTTTTCCTTTCCTTCAATCACCTAGTCTTCAATAACCACCTGAGCTATTCACACTCATCTCCTGCAGGAGTGAACATATTCCAACTGTAATTACCATACAAACAGTTACCCTCCATATTCTATTGTTGTCTCGTATGCCAAAGAGGACATTAAACGCAATATGCTTAAAAAATGTCTATAGCAGGGTTCCCCAACTGGCGTCACCCGGGAATATTTAGCCCCCCCACTTTTCTGGGCCCAACTATTTTCTATTTTATCATTTTTGGGGGACATAAAAGACTGTAAAAATGAGCTGCAAATGATTTTAATTCTGGAAATATGATCCCAAGTATTCCCATGCATAACAGAGAAATATGTGATCGTGTACAAACGTATGCAAGGTTTGAAATGATTATGTTTTTGTCAAATATTATATCTGTTTTGGCTTCTTAAGGTCTTCAAATTAATATGCTCCAGCCTACCTACCATCCGCTCCAGAAAGAAAAAAATCAGCCTGCGGCTGAATCCAATTAACGGTCCATGGTCTTTACGATATCAAGGACGTAGCCTATTCAGTAGCAAATCTGAGTATCAACTTTGAGTACTCAGTCCAATTTCATTAATTTGCCATTTCCCCTCATCTATTAATCTAATGGAAATCCATAGTGTTGAATTTTTTTTTTTAAATAACAAGAGATGTAAGACTATCATGTTGAATGGACTATAAAATCGGTTAGGTTCAATAACTTTCACTCCTGGACAGACTAAGAAGGGTAGATTCAGGAAGAGTGCTACTGTAACATGAAATAGGGAGGTAAAAAGGGAAGAGCCCATCATCCTGAGGCCCAGGTGACATAATGGAGGAGATATGAAATGTGAAGGCTAAATGCCAGGTGATACAGTATATGAGGGTGGGGTGAACACGGGAGTGCTTTCACCACCCGATGATTGGTGGTATCAATATAGGTCAGAGATAAGCCTTGGGTGCAGCAGACTACAGGACAGTCCTTATATCCTGTTGAATGGAGCACCAGCTGGTTGGAAGACGACTCCTGCAATCAAATGTAGATGACTCCTACAATCAAACATGCATAGTAATTCATTGTGGTTATAGAAGGATACACTTCTTCAAATATACGTTGTATATGATGGAATTTTATATAACCACAATATTATCTAGAAGGAGACCCTAGAGAGTGAGAGAAGAGAGCAGAGGAAGGGTTGAAATGCAAGTTAGCATGCACCCTAAACGCAATAAGAAAATGCCTCTACGAAGCAGCAAGTTAAGGAAAGAGTGAAAGAGGGCAAAGGGCATGCAGAAAAGAAGAAGACAACGCTGGGAAGAGAAGTCCTGAGGGCTAGATAGGACATGAAGGGAGGTGGGGAAGGGGGGATAAAGCCATAGGGTGAAAGGTACAGAAAATAGAGTTTGAATTCAGGAGTCAACTGACAGACTTCGAAAACCTCCAGGAGTACAGTAGTAATTTTAGACAAAGAGTGGAACGTACTGAACACAGACAAAGCCATTCCCTCAAATCTAACTGTAACTATATTTAGAGAACACCTACTTCAACCTTTCCACTTACAACAACCAAGCAACGTAGCTACTGTAGCTAGCAATTGGTATTCTAGGTGACATTTCACACTATTTTGCCCTGTGGATGTTGATACACACACAATGTCATCTAGATCCTTTGGCTTTCTATTGACAATTCAGAAATAACAATAAAACATTTATTGATGAATTCATTGATCAATTCTATAGACTGATAAGGAATTTCATTACGCTAGCGTGTTAATGGGTTCCCCAATTCCAATAGATTGTTGACTTTAAATCAAAATGTCTGCTTGTGTAACTTTTGTCATCGGAAGGAGACCACAAGGTGCAGCGTGGTAAGTGTACTCAGAACACCAAACAAAAACAACAAGCGAATAACGACCGTCACGTTCTGCAGGCTTCACAGAGCTAACAAAAAAACAAGATCCCACAAACACCAAAAGGAGAATGACAACTTATATGTGATCCCCAATCAGAGACAACGATAAACAGCTGCCTCTGATTGGGAACCACACTCAGCAAAAAACAAAGAAATAGAAAACGTAGAAATAAAGAAACTAGAATGCCCACCCTAGTCACACCCTGGCCTAACCAAAATAGAGAATAAAAGCCTCTCCATGGCCAGGGCGTGACAGCTTGAGGACATTCCTAACGAATGTGAGATTACACCTCCAATAGCTCCAGGATAATGAGTGCGTTACTATTACTATGGTAACGTTTTAACCCAGGCAATGAGTGCTTTTCATCAGGAGGACATTTGAATTCAAATGAAAACCATCAAAAGCAAGCTGCATATTTAATGAGGGGAGAGTGGACTGGTTGTCATCACTCTACCTTCAAAGACTACGATACTCTCCGGCAGCTCAGTCACTATAAACACAGACCATAAAAAAGTGCTATAAAAACCTTATTCTAATGTCCATCATTGATCTAGCGGGCTACAGTAGTATAGATAGTGGTCTTTACGTCGGTCAGTTTTACTGTGAAACACGGTATTTCCTATACTGCTTTTGGGGAGCTTGAGAACAGGGATGTGTGATTGTACGGCATATCAAAAACACAAATAAATAAACGAGTGATTACTTCCCTTTGTGAAGTGCTACTGCCTCGTTATTGAATATTGATGGAGGTAAAAACATTCATGCAACGCACTCTCGTGGGTATTGCAGCTTTTCTATGGCGAAGGCTCTCCCTCAGAGTGGGTGTGCAGATAAAAAATCAAATGTTTGAAAGAGAACATTTCATAACATTGGGTACGGTTCATGTGTTTACGGAACGAAGTCAGCACGCCAAAACACATGCCTTGTGATTTGATGCTCCATGTCCGCTGTGTATTTGTGGAAGGGACGGAAGACTGGAGTCACTGAACATTTCACTGCATCTTTTTCTCCTTACATTTAAAAAAAACAATTCCAAACAATTTAAAACAATTCCAAACAATTTAAAACAATTCCAAACAGATTGCTGTTGACAAAACAATATTGATTTTCTCCATTTCCTAAGGCCGTCATCATTCTTCATCATTCTTCATCATTCACCATGTAATTCCCACACTCTCGTGTCTAATAGCTTGGTAGCATGAGGATGAGCGTAACACTGTCTCTTTTGTCATTCTCTAGCTCTCTTTAACACACTAATATGTTAATTGTGCTTCCTACCGCTCTGCTCCCTTTCCCTCTCTCTAGCGTTTCACTGATATGGGGGTGTGTGCACTGTGTACCCCTTCTAGCATGAGATGCCACACCGTTGATGGCAACTTAGCCCCATGATTAGTGTGACTCTAAGCAGCTTAGGCCTGTCCCATCTGGCTTTAGCGTTTACGGTGTCATTCACCACTGCCCCCCCCCCCCCCCCCCCCCCCCCTTTCCCCACACAGAGGACCACAGAGAGGGGAGGAAGGGTGGAGGGGGTGGAAAATAATCCACGATAAGCTGGGTTTATCAACTATCAAGGTTCCGCAACATTGTTGTTACGTAATCTCATCATCGCTGAGAACGTGCAGTCACCCTGGAGTGTGTAGGGGGATGCCTGATCGACCCAGATCCACACACACACACACACACACACACAAACACACACACACACACAGAGGTTTAATCACTGACATAGTGAACACCTACACGGAGTATACCAAACATTAGGAGCACCATCCTAATATTGAGTTGCACCCCCCACCCCCCCTTTTGCCCTCAGAACAGCCTCAATTCATCGGGACATGGACTCAACAAGATGTCGAAAGCATTCCACAGGGATGCTGGCCCATGTTGACGCCAATGCTTCCCACAATTGTGTAAAGTTGGCTGGATGTCCTTTGGGTGGTGGACCATTCTTGATACACACGGGAAACTGTTGAGTGTGAAAAACCCAGCAGTGTTGCAGTTCTTGACACAAACCAGTGTGCCTAGCACCTACTACCATACCTCTTTCAAAGGCACTTATATACATTTTTTTGTCTTGCCCATTCACCTTCTGAATGGCACACATACACAACCCATGTCTCAATTGTCTCAAGGCTTAAACATCCTTCTTTAACCTGTCTGCTCCCCTTCATTAAGTGGATTTAACAAGTAACATCAATACAGGATCATAGCTTTCCCCAGGATTCACCTGGTCAGCCTATGTCATGAACTGAGGTAGTGTACTTAATGTTTTGTATTCTCAGTGTAGCTCCCATCCTACTCCTGTGTTTCCTCCTCTGAATCACCACTGCCTGGGACAGTGCAGAGGCAGTCAGAGAGCCTGAACATAGACTAGTTGGACATGAGAGAGCTAGCTAATGTTTTTCCTTTGGATTATGGATGAGGCTGCAAATTGATATGGTTAACTCTAGGTTACGTAACTCTGAACATGCTTCGTGAGTTAGGATCACATGAAAGTGCAGTATGCTGTAAAATATGCCTAAATAGATGACAGGTATGACGAGAAGAAAATCATGTATATGCCACCTCAAACTTCAAAATACATTTTTAAAATGACAAAATACACTGAACAAAAAAATAAACACATTATGTAAAGTGTCGGTCCCATGTTTGATCCCAGAAATGTTCCATACGCACAAAAAGTGTATATCTCTAAAGAAAACGGCACAAATGTCTCACCATGTTCAACTTGCAGATCAATGTGCCTCACAGAGTGGAGTCTGACATTCGCAATGGCCATGCAAAGGCACCATGCAATGCGCCCTGGACTGAAGAGGCAGACAAACAGGAGAAATGTGGTGAACCCTCTGTTAAATTACATATTTCTTTAGGTAGGAATATCGCAAAAAATATGATTAATGGCTCATTCGAGAGAAGACAACACACCATGTTCTGACATTGGCCACTATTGAAATCTGACATGTATGATAGACGTTTTCGCAATCTTAAAGTCAAATCTCTTACAATATAGTGAGAGGGGCTTTATCGCAATTCTCAACATACCGGACACATTTCTGCCTGATTGAATGCCAATAGCTCAGATACACATGAAAACATGAAATTACTCTTCCCTTTGAGCCTAATGGTTATGTAACAGACTACCATAATAGTGTATTCACATTCCTCCAAGTACACTACTTGTTAATAACATACAAGCAAACAGATAATATTCACTGAATTACTGTAAACACACGGGTATCTACGGCTTTGAACAATGACTGAATGACTAAACAAGCAAGCTGGAATGTGTGTGGCTATATCGTCCCCATTCACTGCTCTCTAATAATGGACTCATGGGTACTATTATGTCTATTATGTGGTAAGACAGAAGACGAATCAACACTACAGTCTAGTGTTGAGATCACCGTTCAGCGTGTATTACTTCATTGATGAATAATAACCACAATGAGTGTGGCTAAATGAGAGATGCCATTGGTAAAGACAGATTTGAGGGATGATTGACAATGACATGTAGGAAATCTAGAGGGACACGTTGAATTAGAATGTCAAGACATGAAACGTACTATAGGGGTTCATTATCTAAACCAATGAGATTTCCAGATGAGCGAACGAAGGTGAAACTGAGCACGTGCTCGAACACCCTGACCCACATTATTACCACGGAGGTGTCAAGGCAGAAATAAAAATGGATGACCTTGGAACAGTTGTGAGAGAGGTCTTGTCTTGGGGATAGTTCCAGAAAGACTCTGCTCGAGAGGTCTTGTCTTGGGGATAGTCCTAGAAAGAGGACTGTCCCAATATGGCTTTATTGTCTTACCAAAATAGCTACCTTTCTATTGTACCATGCTCCTGATCATGTTGGAAATCACTATAATGGCACCGATTGGCCGACAGCTACAGCCAAGATTCTAGACATGCCAGAAGGTCTTTCTCAGACTTCAGGAAACAACATTACAGTACTAGGAAAATATATTGTTTTCTTCAACTACAGTAACTTGTTTACTGCATGTGGGCTATGTTGAGGTGAAGTCGTATTACAATACTGGAGCATTCATCTGGCTGTTCGCCATGCTTTTGCCAGTTGTAAGGTAACTTGTCTGCTGAGTGACTATTTTCAAGATCGTTTCCTAAAACTTGATGATAACACTCTTGAGAGAAATAAGTCTGTCCTCTGGAGGTTTTCTGCTAAAAAGTAGTGCAATCTAAAGTTATGCTTAGATAGACCCAAAAAAGTTTTGTTAGTTATCCTATATAATGAAATAGAAATTGGTCTTGCCAACGGCATGGGATGTGCAAGTTTAGAATATCAATTAGCATAATCTGATTCTCTTAAATTCTCTCCCCCGCCCATTTAAAAATTATTTTTTTTTTTTTTCTCATTTTAAGAAAAAAGTATTTGAGACTGTGGACTGTAACTAATGTATTTTGGATGTGTGGGTGTCGGACAATAAGGCCACTCTTCTTAAATGAAAGACCATTCACATGATTGACCCATGGGCTGTTTCAAGGACGTCACAGTTCTGCTACTAACAGTGAGGATTATGAATCTGGCCAACACATACTACACCGTGAGAAGGAGGCAGACCAAAGGATGAACAGATGTAATATGAATTTATGTAAACAGCACATTAGCTGCACTGCTATCTTGATCAACATAAGGCAGATTAGAGTTACACATTTCCAAGGGTTTCTGTTGCTTATTGGATACTCCATCATACCACACGTCTGTGACAAGCCCTCAACAGCATATTCACTGGTTTGAAATCCGAGCCCTTCCAAGCCAGCCAAATATTACGAAGAAAGCTCTAACCTAATTGAAGAATGAACACAGAAACCCATAGAGTCCTTTCTCTTTCTACATGACAGTCCCACTGTCGTCTTCTGTTAGTAGTTCTGTAGTCTTCATTCATGGAGCCAGACTGGGTCGTGACTGTCCTATGATTCAGTCTATTCGACAGGGCTATGCTGTCTTATTAAAGAACACAGTCCTGGGATGTACTCCCTAGGACAAAGGAACCCAAACAGGATGAAACGGGGAGGGACCTGTCAGAATTTGCCCAATAGAAACTCACATTTTGCAACACAAAACTATTTTTCATGGTTTGCAGTAATGACTACATCCCTGGGCATAGGAAGAAGACAAGACTGCAGCCTATATGACCTCCTCTACACCAGACAGAACATTGAGACAAATGGCCATTTTTATTTCAGGCAACGGTGAACTATTAAAAGGCTGTTTGCTATTAATACTACTTCAAATAGGGCATCGTGTCTCCTCGCAATTTAAAAGAGCCTTTTACGATCACTCAACAGTACAGAAATCATTTAAGACACTTTATTTCCTAATCACATGTTGAGTCCCGTCTCTCTCTGGAACCACGCACTGTCTACACACCTGGCTCAGACATTCACACCTCGGAGTGTGATACCACACGTGTGAACTCCATTAGTGCAATCAGATAGAGAGAGAACTGTGTGTCTAAAAACACTGTCAGCTCACACCGTAGCTAACCACACTACATACAGAGTTACCAACATGAACAGACTTGAGAATATCCATCCAGTGATTCTGCTGGAAAACTATCCATAGAACCTGTCAGACATTTCATCCAGAGTGTCACCAGAGAGCAAAGCAGATATACTTGTATGGTAGTGAGGGGCCTCAACAAGGACGTGTGGGAAATATTGACTCATAGGCATGGGAGGTATAAGGGCAGCAGCTAGGTTTAGGGTCTGAATATAGATTTTGTGTCATTTGGATCTCATCCTCGGGATTACACGCTCCCTCTGTGAAAAATCACACTTAAGGGGCTCCGGTTTGCACTGGCTTAATTGGCGCTGACGTGAGGTGCATAACACTACCTCTCTCTATGCAGCGCGAATGGTTAATAGCGATCGCTTGCAAATCGTATCATATGCACCGCAGTTCTCAAAGACCTAAAGAGGGGATCAACCCAAGAAAACAATCCTCACAGTTTGTCATAATGATCAATCAACAGAACGGATCATGTTAAATGTCTCCTATCCATTACAAGGAGGAATCATCAAGGCAATGATCCAGTAATTGACAAAAACGGGACTTTAAGTTGCAATATTTACCAACCAAGAGCACCACGACACTCTGATTGACACCCTCAATTCCCCCACTTGGACTGGCTCTCATAAAGTGCAAGTCCGGGAAAGAGACACACATCCACCGGCATGTGACACTATCTGAGAAGGGGCTCCGAATTAGAACTCACTTCTTGAGACAGTCACAGCCTTGGTATTTGAACATCGCCAAGATTAAACCGTATCCTTGGAATAACCACCTCACTCAGCGACATGTGAAACTCTATCTTCCCTGTCTTCACATAACAGGCCGGGCTGGGGAGTCATTGGTCCTACCCCAGTGGTTTGGCCGGGCCTTCAAAGTCTGATCCCTGCCTTCCTGGTAGCCTTTGCTGTAAATAACTGTTTACACAATTTCTCAATCTTTCAAGTGCCACAGCTGTTGGGACTTACAAAAAAAACAGTCTAGAGGTGTCTCAAATAAAATGTTAGGCTAAGTCACACATAAGGAGATGATCAATGATAGAACGCTGCTTCATTTGCTGGAAAATGCATGGTGAAAGTCCACAGACAAGTAGAGAGGGCATAGTTAAAATCCCAAAATATCTGATCTCTTTTTGGGCTAGTATCTAGTTGACATGAGATGTGTTTGATCATCTTTCTCCGTTCTCTGTTATCTTGGGAAACTTACTCTGTGAATTACAGTTGAAAGGCAATGCTACGTACGGTAACTTAGCTTGCCGGGAAAGAAAATCCATGCACAGGACCATACTGGCTTTCTCCATTAAACTCTTTGCTGTTTTTGCAGTGTATACTCGCATGAAACCAGTTGATACCCTGTCTGCTATATGAAGCTTATTCCTGTTAGTGCTACTCTGTGCTTTCCAAAAGACAAGCATTTGCACCACGGGGCAATCGAGAGGTCACTACTAGGGTTGCAAAAGTTCGAAAACTTTCTGGTAAATTTCCAAGGGAGGTTAAGCCCTGGAATTTGTGTAATTTTGCTTAAATTCATCAAAAAAGTTAGCTTATAACAGTGAACCTTTTTGGTGGGATACACATAAGGCAATTCTAGGTCTTGTGGCATATTTTGGTTAAACTATCCCCAATTCAATGGAATTGCATCCCTCTGCATGCATCACATGTGCAGTCCACTCTTCCATCACATGTACAGCTGATTCTCAAGATCTTGCACACTAATGAGATGCTATTGAGCCCACACTACTACACTGTCTGAACCAATGACTATATGCTTTCTGGTAAGTTTTGATTACAATACTGGGTGGGGTGAATATATTTTATAGGACATACATTATTTTTTGTTAACTAGTAAATAGTAACATAGAAATGTTTTAAACACACGTTGCTCTAACTTGTTAACAATTTCTACTAGTTAGTTTTTGCTACCATGTGGGTTTTAGCTTGCTTGAGCCTGCTAACTGAGGAGTGTTAATTCACCTGTTTCCATACATGTTTCATTTTATAACATTTATCTTACAAAGGAGTTAACTATTTATCTGTACATGGAATTGTATTTGAGTTTTTTTTACTGATTTTTTTCGAATCTTTACAGGAAATGCCACGGGCACTATCTGATGTGTGGAGACATTTTAACTGCAGCTACTGTGGAAGGAAAAGTTGTGTGCATTTGCAAATACTGTGCCAGACCATATGTGAAGAATGCAACAAAGATGCAGAATCATCTGGCCAAGTGCACTAAGTTCCCTCAGCGCTCAGACAAAAATCCCTCAAATCAAATCAATTTTTATTTGTCACATACACATGGTTAGCAGATGTTAATGCGAGTGTAGCGAAATGCTTGTGCTTCTAGTTCCGACAATGCAGTAATAACCAACGAGTAATCTAACCTAACAATTTCACAATAACTACCTTATACACACAAGTGTAAAGGAATGAAGAATATGTACATAAAAATATATGAATGAGTGATGGTACAGAATGGCATAGGCAAGATGCAGTAGATGGCATCGAGTACATTACATACATATGAGATGAGAAATGTAGGGTATGTAAACATATAAAAGTGGCATTGTTTAAAGTGGCTAGTGATACATGGATTACATCAAGATGGCAAGATGCAGGAGATGGTGTAGAGTACAGTAAACATTATATGAAGTGGCATTGTTTAAAGTGGCTAGTGATACATTTCTCATCAATGTTTACATTGTTAAAGTGTCTGGAGTTGAGTCAGTATGTTGGCAGCAGCCACTCAATGTTAGTGGTGGCTGTTTAACAGTCTGATGGCCTTGAGATAGAAGCTGTTTTCAGTCTCTCGGTCCCCGATTTGATGCACCTGCACTGACCTCGCCTTCTGGATGATAGCGGGGTGAACAGGCAGTGGCTCGGGTGGTTGTTATCCTTGATGATCTTTATGGCCTTCCTGTGACATCAGGTGGTGTAGGTGTCCTGGAGGGCAGGTAGTTTGCCCCCGGTGATGCGTTGTGCAGACCTCACTACCCTCTGGAGAGCCTTGCGGTTGTGGGCGGAGCAGTTGCCCTACCAGGCGGTGATAAAGTCCGACAGGATGCTCTCGATTGTGCATCTGTAAAAGTTTGTGAGTGCTATTGGTGACAAGCCACATTTCTTCAGCCTCCTGAGGTTGAAGAGGCGCTGTTGCGCCTTCTTTACCACACTGTCTGTGTGGGTGGACCAATTCAGTTTGTCCGTGATGAGTACACAGAGGAACTTAAAAACGTACTACCCTCTCCACTACTGTCCCGTCGATGTGGATAGGGGGGGTTCTCCCTCTGTTGTTTCCTGAAGTCCACGATAATCTCCTTTGTTTTGTTGACGTTGAGTGTGAGGGTATTTTCCTGACACCACACTCCGAGTGCCCTCACCTCCTCCCTGTAGGCCGCCTCGTCGTTGTTGGTAATCTAGCCTACCACTGTAGTGTCGTCTGCAAACTTGATGATTGAGTTGGAGGCGTGCATGGCCACACAGTCGTGGTTGAACAGGGAGTACAGGAGAGGGCTCAGAATGTACCTTTGTGGGGCCCCAGTGTTGAGGATCAGCGGGGTGGAGATGTTGTTACCTACCCTCACCACCTGGGGGCAGCCCGTCAGGAAGTCCAGTACCCAGTTGCACAGGGTCTCGAGCTTGATGACGAGTTTGGAGGGTACTATGCTGTTAAATGCTGAGCTGTTGTCGATGAACAGCATTCTCACATAGGTATTCCTCTTGTCCAGATGGGTTAGGGCAGTGTGCAGTGTGGTTGTGATTGGTCGTCTGTGGACGAACATTTGGGAACAGCAGACTGGGATAAGGATTGATTGAATATGTCCTCTACTTCTATTCAAGGTTAAAAGGATGAATCGGACACGTTATCGATAGCAACAGCTCATGGTCCTCCTGGAATAATTTTTTTTTTAACTCAATGGAGGAACGTAGTCAGAGAAAAGCGGATGAATGTCTTGCTCGAGCTGTGTATGCAACTGGTTCACCTCTGATGCTCACGGGCAATGTGTATTGGAAGAGATTTCTGAATGTTCTTCCTCCAGTGTCACGACCTGACCGTAGAGAGCGTTTTATGTCTCTATTTTGGTTTGGTATGGGTGAGATTTGGGTGGGCAGTCTATGTTCTTCTATTTCTATGTGTTTGGCCGGGTGTGGTTCTCAATCAGAGACAGCTGTCTATCGTTGTCTCTGATTGAGAACCATACTTAGGTACCCTTTTCCCCCACCTGTTTTGTGGGAAGTTAACTTTGACTTTGTTCAAGGCACATAGCGTCATGGTTTGGTTTTGTTCTTTGTTTTGTAGGCATCATTTTTAATAAAGAGAAAATGTACGCTTACCATGCTGCACCTTGGTCCAGTCCTTCAGCCAGCCGTGACACCCAGCATACATCCCTCCAAACAGACATGCTTTGTCTACTAATTTGCTAGATGCAGAGTTCAACAGAGTTCAAATGAAGGTCAAGCAAATCATAGAGAAAGCAGACTGTATTGCAATCATCTCTGATGGGTGGTTGAATGTTCGTGGTCAAGGAATAATTAACTACATCATCTCCACCCCTCAACCAGTATTCTACAAGAGCACAGACACAAGGGACAACGTACACACTGGTCTCTACATTGCAGATGAGCTGAAGGCAGTCATCAACGACCTTGGACCACAGAAGGTATTTGAACTGGTGACAGACAATGCTGCGAACATGAAGGCTGCTTGGTCTAAAGTGGAGGAATCCTAACCTCACATCACACCCATTGGCTGTGCTGCTCATGCATTGAATCTGCTCCTCAGAGAAAATCATGGCACTGAAAACAATGGATACACTCTACAAGAGAGCCAAGGAAATGGTTAGGTATGTCAAGGGTCATCAAGTTATCTACCTCACCAAGCAAAGTGAGAAGAATAAGAGCACCACATTGAAGCTGCCCAGCAACACCCGTTGGGGTGGTGTTGTCATCATGTTTGACAGTCTCCTGGAGGAGAAGGAGTCTCAAAATAAATCTGTACTGCCCTGCCCACTTCACTGTTGCTCCAAGCAGAGGAAACTGCAGTTCTGCAATACATGAAAAAGCAAGAAGACTTCTGCCTGAAGCCCACACACGCCGCAGAGTACATGTTGAACCCCAAGTATGCTGGCAAGAGCATCCTGTCTGGTGCAGAGATCAACAAGGCCTATGGTGTCATCACTACCGTGTCTCGACACATTGGCCTGGATGAGGGCAAGGTTCTTGGCAGTCTGGCGAAGTACACTTCCAAGCAAGGGCTTTGGGATGGAGATGCAATATTGCAGTCGTGCCAACATATCTCATCAGCCACCTGGTGGAAGGGACTTTGTATCTGAGGCTCTTTCCCTAGTTGCCCCCATCATCCTCCAAATCCCACCAACATCAGCCGCCTAAGAGCGCAGCTGGTCCTTGTTTGGGAACACACACACCAAAGCATGCAACAGGCTGACCAATACAAGTGTAAATTTGAGGCTTTACAACAAGCCATCCTCAACAAGGTTGGAAAGTGACAGTGACGATGAGGCCTCAGAGTCTGATTTTCAAGAGGTGGATATTGAGGAGGTCCAGGGAGAAGACATGGAAGACAAACAAAGCTGTAGTTTCTAGACTATCATTTTACAGATAGATGTATGTTGAAAACGTTTTTGGGATATGCGATGGATCATTGGGGATCATTCAATATTCCATTTCTTTTGTTGTTCAGTTAAATCATCCCATGTGAAGAGTCAACTAATATAATTAAAGTTAAATTCGTAACAAAATTGTTTTTTAAATATCTATTGGAAGGATTAATCATTTGCAATTATGTCTACCTATGATAAGATAAAAGGTTTATGTTTCTGTCTCCATATGATATGGTAAATATTTATCCAATGCAAAAACATCTATATTTAAATGGTATTAATAATAATTTGCATATATTTCCGTTAATCCCCATATATTCCCTTTAATTCCCCTATATTCCCGTTAATTCCCACGGAAAGTTTCCACCTCTGAATATTCCCCAAAATGTACAACCCTAGTCACCAGCATAGAATGTGTAGAAGTAGAATGTATAGATTTTTTTTTCTAGAAATATAATGTGTAGAAATATAATGGATCAACATGCTTCATGATCCTCATTTCCAGTTGTTTTGGAATAGTTGTTGTTGGACTAAATCAGGGGTGTCAAACTCATTCCATGGAGGGAATGCTTTAGTTTTTTTCCTTTCAATTAAGTCCAGGTGTGGGGAGTTCCTTACTAATTAGTGACCTTAATTCATCAATCAAGTACAAGGGAGTAACGAAAACCTGTAGAGTTTGACAAATGTGGACTAAATCAAATGGCTACCTAAAACCAGACATACTGATACTTTTCCTGGGATGTCCATTACAAATGGAGGAAGATATATTTGGTAATTTCCTGAAGGCTGCCTAGATCAGTTGGAGCTTATCTGCCAGCTCTACAAACCACCAAAAAGGTCCAAATATATATTTATGGCTTAAATATTAAACTGTTAGAAACATATGCAGTTAAAACCTGTTATTTAAGGTTCTTACTTGATTGGGGTGTGTTGAACAGATTAATATATTTGAAAATAAACCATGTTGTAATGTTTCGCAATAGTCCCTCCAGCCCTTGAGTAGTTATCATTCTCTGCTGTGATTAGGTTTCAGGGAAAGAGTTTGCATTGAGCAGAAGGGAGAGGACCAAGAATCATCTGAGAAGCCTGTGAGTCTAGAGAGGGTCTGTCAGGCATGGGTATGAGGAGCTTGAGATCAGAGTGGAGAGTCTATACAGAGAGAGAGAGAGAGAGTGAAATGAGAGTGAGTTATGAAGAAGAGTGTGCGCTGAGGTTTTAGAGAGAGCGAAAGAGAGAGAAATAGAGTGAAATGAGAGTGGGTTATGAAGAAGAGCGTGCACTGAGGATAGAGAGAGAGGGAGAGATTTCTTGTTTTGGCCTGTTTCTATTTCACACTAAAGCGACAGCTGGCACCACTGGATGGGGAGTAGACCGAGGAGGGATCATGTGACCAATTATGTGACCCACGTTGGTTGCCCAGACTGTAGATTACGTGGCTGACCTTTTTCTTCAGATCCCTGGAATAGATGTACACCAATGCCCAGCAAAAAGGGTCCTATGGTAACAACACCTGGGTTCAAATACTATTCAAAATCTTTCAAATGCTTTGAGCATTTGCTTAACCCTGCCTGGAATGCAATGTGGGCGGGGTTTGCATTTTTGAGACTTTTCTATTGGTGTCATTGCCTCAGGCATGCTCAAACACGCACAGATGTAGTATTTCAAATGATTTCGAATTATATTTGAACCCAGGTGTGATGGTAACACAGAGCCACTGTGAGCCACAGTCAGAGAGCGAGGCCAGGAACATGGGACAGCTGGGTCAGAGATACAGCCAGGGAAACACGAAACAGACACAGTAGGCTATTGGTGGGGAAATTGGAGAAACCTCTCGACTGTCCGAAAGATGGAACTGGGTCTTGCTGAAAAACAGGCTATAGCTAAGCCGTTCTCTCTGTACAGTGCAGTAGATCATTTCTCCCTCACTACATTCTCGGGAATCAATGTAAATCATAGCATGCATTAGTATCCTAAATGTTTTGACCTTTTAAATATTTTGTATATTTGGGTTAGTGCTGTATGGGACGTTGTTCTTTGTCAAATAGTATAGGGCAGCTGTTACACCAGTATACAAACTTTCCTCAACTTTGACCTCTTCAAATTCCACTACAAAACAGTAAGCTCTAAAACAAATAATTCCGCACAAAACATTCCATTACCCACATGCATATTTGGTTAACCAATAAGTCAATATAAGTGCTTTAAGTCGCTCCCGCTTCAGTAGCGTTAAATGATCCATGCAGCGAGAACAATCATGCCTCCTGAAGGCTTTTCCGACAACAATAACAACAACAGCCGCGTGTGTGCTGCCTTTCCCCTAGAAGCGCAGCAGTCATCCTCAAGTATGTGCTCTCTCAACCTATTTCACTTTAGGCACTAATTGTTTAACACATGAGCCCTAGTCTTTGAAGTGCATTCCAAAGTTGGAATGGACCACTTGCCGATGAACTAATATTTGTTCCACTCCCCTCCCCGGACATCTTTGGCAGAGCTGTACACAGCCACGAAGGCTTTTCATGAGTAAGATTCAGTTGTACTTTTGATGTACTCTACAATACTGTACACACTAGTCTCGTAGCTGTAGGGCCTCATCGGTACAAATTAGTGGTTTTAGACTATCCTCTGTATGCAGAAATGTAGTTTGGAGCTCCACAGTGTATTTTGGAGCTCCACAGTGTATGTTGGTGCTCCAGTGTATTTTGGAGCTCCACAGTGTATTTTGGAGCTCCACAGTGTATTTTGGAGCTTCACAGTGTATTTTGGAGCTTCACAGTGTATTTTGGAGCTCCACAGTGTATTTTGGAGCTCCAGTGTATTTTGGAGCTCCACAGTGTATTTTGGAGCTCCACAGTGTATTTTGGAGCTCCACAGTGTATTTTGGAGCTCCACAGTGTATTTTGGAGCTCCACAGTATTTTGGAGCTCCACTGTATTTTGGAGCTCCACAGTGTATTTTGGAGCACCACGTGCCACATACAGAATTCACTGACATCCCAGTTTGAAGATTGATGAGAAGCAAATAGTCTAGCATCTGAGGATTGATGAGAAACAGCCTGCAAATGGAGTCTAGCATCTGAGGGTTGAGGAGAAACAGTCTGTATATAGAGTCTAGCATCTGCCTGAGGAAAAACTAAGTATGAAGTGAAGACAACTTGCAGCTTAAGTGCAAACTTTAATGTGTGTATTAAATAGCCCAGGAGAATATGCCCAGGAAATATGAGTTCATTTTCAATCTAACATTTCCAATTCTGGGCACTTTATTATTGTGCACTATCATCAGGCAAAATATTTACAATTCTGCCTTGGTTAATAACTTGGCAGAACCAAACTGCTTTGAAATATTGTCAACTAGGCTACACATGTGTGATCAAGTGGGGATAAGGCTATAAACAGAACCACTTGTCGAGCAAAAGTCATGAAATGCCTAGGTTTGAAACTCTCAATGATATTTGTCTGGCACAACACAGCAAGGCAACGAGCAAGGATGTAATTGGTGAGAACAGTCATTCAAGGTATGTGTGCATGGGCGTGCATGCGTGAGTGTGTGTGTGTACGTGAGAGTGTCCATGCGTCTCTAGCTAGTGGCTATTTTTATATTTTCATTTTCTATTTTTACATTTAGAATTCTGATCAAATGTAAACACAAAAGTAGTACTTCAAAAGTGATATGAAGAGAACAGACTCACTGCAGACAACCAGAGAGAGAATTGCTTTGTTCAGATCTATTTAGAGATCTGTATGGGATTGGGTTAGAGTCTGTCTCACTTGAAGGAGAGGTTGAGTATACAGGGTTATTGTACGTAGAATGAATTTGTAAAACGACATCGAGCAAGCTAGAAGCACTTCAAGCCATGCAGAAGAAATGACTACAGCAAGAAAGACGACTGTGTGTGTGTGTGTGTGTGTGCTTTACCCAATACACCCTGACAGAGCTGGGCATCACTCCATTCCATAGCCCACTAAATAAAAGCCATGAGCAAGCACAGACATGTATGACAAGGGCTGACATAAACAGGAAATATACAGTACCAGTCAAAAGTTTGAACACATCTACTCATTCAAGGGCTTTTCATTATTTATACTATTTGTAGAATAATAGTGAAGACGTAAACTATGAAATAACACATATGGAATCATGTATTAACCAAAAAAAGTGTTCAACAAATCAAAACATATGAGATTCTTCAAAGTAGCCACCCTTTGCCTTGACAGCTTTGCACACTCTTGGCATTCTCTCAACCAGCATCATGAGGAATGATTTTCCAACCGTCTTGAATGAGTTCCCATATGTGCTGAGCACTTGTTGGCTGCTTTTCCTTCCCTCTGCGATCCAGCTCTTCCCAGACCATCTCAATTGGGTTGAAGTCAGATGATTGTGGAGGCAAGGTCATCTGATGCAGCACTCCATCACTATCCTTCTTGGTCAAATAGCCCTTACACAGCCTGGAGGTGTGTTTTGGGTCCTGGTCCTGTTGAAAATCAATTCATAGTCCCACTTAGCGCAAACCAGATGGGATGGCATATCGCTGCTGAATGCTGTGGTAACCATGCTGGTTAAGTGTGCCTTGAATTCTAAATAAATCATAGACAGTGTCACCGGCAAGCACCCCCACACC
This sequence comes from Oncorhynchus mykiss, assembly GCF_013265735.2. Classification (NCBI taxonomy): domain Eukaryota; kingdom Metazoa; phylum Chordata; class Actinopteri; order Salmoniformes; family Salmonidae; genus Oncorhynchus; species Oncorhynchus mykiss. The sequence continues at coordinate 8,138,856 of NC_048588.1, read as the reverse complement.
TCCTCTTCCATGCTTCACGGTGGGAACCACACATGCAGAGATCATTAATTCACATACTCCACGTCTCACAAAGACATTGCTGTTGGAACCAAAAATCTCAACTTTGGACTCATCAGACCAGATTTCCACCGGTCTAATGTCCATTGTTTGTGTTTCTTGGCCCAAGCAAGTCTCTTTTTCTTATTGGTGTCCTTTAGTAGTGGTTTATTTGCAGCAATTTGACCATGAAGGCCTGATTCACACAGTCTCCTCTGAACAGTTGATGTTGAAATGTGTCTGTTACTTGAACTCTGTGAAGCATTTATTTGGGCAGCAATTTCTGAGGCTCTAATGAACTATTCCTCTGCAGCAGAGGTATCTCTGGGTCTTCCTTTCCTGTGGCTGTCCTCATGAGTCACTTTCATCATAGCTCTTGATGTTTTATGTGACTGCACTTGAATAAACTTTCAAAGTTCTTGAAATTTTCCATTTTGACTGAGCTTCATGTCTTAAAGTAATGATGGACTGTCATTTCTCTTTGCTTATTTGAGCTGTTCTTGCCATAATATGGACTTCGTAGTTTACCAAATAGTGCTATCTTCTGTATACAACCCCTTCCTTGTCACAACACAACTGATTGGCTCAAACGCATTATGGAAAGAAATTCCACAAATTAACTTTTAAAAAGGCACACCTGTTAATTAAAATCTATTCCAGGTGACTACCTCATGAAGCTGGTTGAGAGAATGCCAAGCGTGTGCAAAGGTTGATTACTTTAAAGAATTCTTTAAACACTTTTTTGGTTATTACATGATTCCATATGTGTTATTTCATAGTTTCGATGTCTTCACTATTATTCTACAATGTAGATAATAGTAAAAAATAAAGTGAGTAGGTGTGTCCAAACTTTTGACTGGTACTGTATAACAAAAAAACACAATGAGATATTTTTTTTTATAAACCTTCACAGAGGAATGGGAATGGTTTTAAGAACTTGCTTTGTTCTTTGTGCTGTGTTCCAGTTCGGGGGGGGGGGGGGGGGGGGGGGGGGGTGTACTTGTTGAGAGGAAGCCATGCGTGAGCTGATGTCAAGCTGACACCAACAGAAAAAACTTGGAGGCTTAATCAGCTGTGCATATCCTGTCATCTACGATGCCTTTCATCGAGAACTGGAGAACCAGCTGGAGTCCCCACCTGACCCTCAACCCTCAACTACAGAGAATAGTCTGCAGTTTATTTTTAACATCCATCCTGTGCTTGGTTCCCACTATAGGACTGACCCGAACTGTACTGTGCTGGCTCAGATATTTTCTTTTCTTTATGCCCTCTTCAGCAACTATGTTGGATGCGTAACCAGGCCATCCTAGTACAGCTTGGCTTGGCTCAGCTCCGTTTGGCTCAGTAGTGTGAAAATGGTACTATAATGCCCTCTGTGGAGGTGGTGGTGATTGCATAGCTACCTACTGCTGAGCTATTCTCATAACCTTCCCTCCTTTACTGGGCTGAGTTCATTACACTTCAAGGTGTTGAATGTAGCACTGTGAAAGCTGGTTTCTGTACTCCCATTGTCTGACTCTGATATACACTTTGTGTGAGATACACACTATGCACAGATAATGATTGAGTGAAGGTGAAAGGGGGGAGAGAAACAATATTAACACAACATGTAAAGTGTTGGTCCCATGTTTCATGAGCTGCAATAAAACATTCCAGAAAAAAACATTCCAGAAACATTCCAAAAATGTCTATCAAATGTTGTGCATACATTTCTTTAAATTCCTGTTAGTGAGTATTTCCCCTTTGTTAAGATAATCCATCCACCTGACAGGTGTGGCATATCAAAAAGCTAATTCAACAGCATGATCATTACACAGGTGCACCTTGCGCTGGGGACAATAAAAGGTCATTCTAAAATGTGCAGTTCTGTCACACAACACAAATCCACAGATGTCTCAAGTTTTGAGAATGTGTGCAATTGGCATGCTGACTGCAGGAATGTCCACCAGAACTGTTGCCAAAGAATGCAATGTTAATTTCTCTACCATAAGCCGCCTCCAACGTCATTTTAGAGAATATGGCAGTACGTCCAACCAGTCTCACAACTGCACACCACATGTTACCCCGCCAGCCCAGGACCTCCACATCCGGCTTCTTTACCTGTCTGAGACCAGCCATCCGATGAAACTGAGGAGTATTTGTCTGTAATAAAGCCCTTTTGTGGGGAAAAACCCATTCTGATTGGCTGGGCCTGGCTCCCCAGTGGGTGGGCCTATGGGCCTATGAGACTGACTGGTGTACATGGGTGTTAGACATGAACTATACAGCTTCACAGGCCATACACTGTATGGTTCAGTAGCTCACACTGGTTAAATGATGTGAGAATCACAAGATCAGAGTTGATTAACACACGACAACGGGCTTCTATTGTGCACCAGTGCCCTTAATGCCCATAAGAAGCCTGCCATTCAACAACTGAAAACAAATCATTTTCCTAAAGAGGTGGATAGAACCCACTGGGATTTAATAAAGTCTACTCCGTGTCTCTATCTCTCTGATGTTCACATGTGAATCGAGTTTGTTTGAAAGACAACCCACCCACTGAGACGGGTTGGGAAGGGGTTCCACACTCCTCTACGGGTAATGATCTTCCTACCTCCAGTGCGGTGGTGTGTTGCTGGGTTTGTGCCAGGTGGATATGTGTCACCTTGCCGGTGCCTCGGTGGCCTACGTTATAGGATGATTTATTGTATAGGGTGATTTATGGCACACCCGAGGAGGTGGTAGAAATCAAATGACTTTAAAGTGGTGATGGTGGAGAGCAGCAGCAGTAGTGATACTGTATGGTATTTAAATAGAGTACTACAGTACAGAAAGATAGTGGACCATCAGCATTCTGGGTAAGATTGGATAAGGTTTGTTGAACACAGAGAGAAACTAGGCTTGTTATTACATTCAACATACAAAATGAAGAAAAAAAACAAGGTTCAGAGTAGACAGAGTCACACTAAAGTCCTATTTCCGATTATCTCTGTTTGGGTATGAAATGGATTCGTGGGTTGTCATGGAGAAAAGTAGCAAACTCTCCATCCCTAACTCTTTGGGATGCCAGTGACAGGAAGTTGTTTGATATTGACTGGCTGCTGAAAAGCTGTATTCTTCATTGTCCACTACAGGTTTAGCCTGTACACTGAGAATAGCCTGTACACTGATTCCATTGACACTGCTGACCAATATGAAGCCTAAAGACACTCTGCGTTCTGGCTCTTCCTTCCAACTGACATAAAGGACATTTATACAGGTACATTTCATGGATTGTCTGGTCATCAAAGTCAGGGGAGCGAATATTCAAATAAAATGTTCAATCACACTCCATCCAATTTCATATCATACTGCATGGACCTCCCTAAGATATTTCATTTTCCGTGGGGGGATTCTCTCTGTATCTCACTGCCTGGGAAATTAACTGACACAGTGTTTGGCAGCCTCCGCATGCAAACGAGTGCATTCATGAGTCATGAGACACCAAGCAGACAAATAGACGGTGGTTGGTGCCAATGTACTGTACCACCAGTAATATCCATCACCCTGATTCTGCCCTCAGATAGAAAATGACTACTACAGTGAACAGATTTACTGAAATACGCCATGCTGTTATTTGGAATATGGATCCCCAGCTGACTATCTCTCTGCTGACCACTAGCCTATATGGTGAACTGAGGAACCTTATTCTATAAGTAGACGTTGCCTGTATTCAGCTGGAACTACTGTGCATGTGCAGCATCCCATAATGAATCAAATTAAGTGGAATGTCAAGGGCTAACAGAGCTCCCTTTCTTGCTTTGCATGAAAAGGAATAGTTTTATGCCTTCAATTTGTCTCTTGGCCCCCTCACATATTCTTGCACTCTAACAAAAGCCTGTCGGGGGGAGAAAAAAAAAACTGCTTCTGGCAAAGAAAGAAAATCTAATTTAAAATGTAGAAATTGTATTAATCTCTAGGATTCCAAGAGAGGGGTAGCGTGCGGTACCGTATCTCGGTTTGATGAAAATGTATGCGATAACATCAATTACCTCCTAGGGGAGGTTCTCCATTTCAGTCTGGCCTGTGCCTCTAACACACTCCTTTGAGGATTAGAATGCATATAAGATGATGTGCAGAGTGATACTTTCTCTGAGTAATATGGGGGAATAACTCCTGAAATTCCAGCCATCCCCGTTTTCTAAATGTGGGCTGAATAGAAAGGATAGAAAATATCACAGGCTGCCTCACCATTAACAAGTAAATAGAGAGAGAGCAATATGAGTACACATCTACATTTGAGTCCGTTTGCTACAGTGGGAAAATATTCCTGCAGCAACAGGAAATGGGAATTATTGTGTGAATTATAATTCATGGACATTTCAATGTTTTGTAGGGGATCATTCATTTTCTGTAAGGGAAAATCAAGTCAAATTTCAAATGGGAAATTACAAACTTCAGAAGCCTTTTTAAACCTTAAATACACTACAAGTGTCATGATCGCATGTGTTCATGATGATTTATTAAATAAAGAAAGCACTGAACACTGAATACAAAACAATAAACGAATAACGACCGTGACGCTATAATGAGAACTGTGCTGACACAAGCAACTAACATAGACAATCACCCACAATGACAAAACAGGCTACCTAAATATGGCTCCCAATCAGAGACAATGACTAACACCTGCCTCTGATTGAGAACCATATCAGGCCAAACACAGAAACAGACAAACTAGACATCCAACATAGAATGCCCACTCAGATCACACCCTGACCAAACAAAACATAGAAACATACAAAGCAAACTATGGTCAGGGTGTGACAACAAGTTTCACGCTGTCCTGTACTGTAGGGAAGTTCTCCTGCAACAGGGTGAACGAATTGAGATCCTGCATCTGTATTCTCATCTGTTATGAGCGAGCTCTGACTGTCTTCATATTGACTGACCATAGGGGACAGACACGGGAGATTGTAAAACAACAGACATTACAGTAAAACCATGTGTAATGTAAAGTAATCATCCGTATTCAGAAAAAGCTGTGCAGTGCGCTCTCTGCCAAATGGCCTGCACGTACACAAATGTATCAGGACAGATCATTTCCTAAAAGCTCTGTCCTCTCCTCCTCTAAAGAGGAAAAAACAGATGTGATGATGTGTGCAGTTGTGTCACTCCAATGTCTTTGGAGATTTAAGTAGTTTGAATGGCCCATTTTACATTTGTTAAGCTTTTTAAAAAAAAATGTTTTATTACCAACACATGTTCCTCATTTTATGATAGCTTAAATAGAGGCCATTTTTGACAGAAAAGATCCCTCCTGTTCTGGTGGGGGGGGGCAAATATTTTGAAGCTATTTTGCCTTGTAAAAGTTTATTGACTGAGAAAATGATGTTATGGCTTTAGAAGCTTCTGATAGGCTAATTGACATCATTTGAGTCAATTGCAGGTGTACCTGTGGATGTATTTCAAGGCCTACCTTCAAACTCAGTGCCTCTTTGCTTGACATCATTTGGAAAATCAAAAGAAATCAGCCCAGACCTCAGAAAAAAAATTGTGGACCTCCACTCCTTGGGAGAAATTTCCAAGCGCTTGAAGGTACCACATTAATCTGTTCAAACAATAGTACACAAGTATAAACCCCATGGTACCACGCAGTCGTCATACCAATCAGGAAGAAGATGCATTCTGTCTCCTAGGGATGAACGTACTTTGGTGAGAAAAGTGCAAATTAATCCCAGAACAACAGCAAAGGACCTTGTAAAGATGCTGGAGGAAACAGGTACAAAAGTATCTATATCCACAGTAAAACAAGTCCTATTTTGACATAACCTGAAAGGCATTTCAGCAAGGAAGAAGCCACTGCTCCGAAACTGCCATAAAAAAGTCAGACTATGGTTTGCAACTGCACAAAGATCAATGATGAATGTCTGATGAAACAAAAATAGAACTGTTTGGCCATAATGACCATTGTTATGTTTGGAGGAAAAAGGGAGAGGCTTGCAAGTCAAAGAACACCATCCCAACCGTGAAGCACGGGGGTGGCAGCATCATGTTGTGGGGGTGCTTTGCTGCAGGAGGGACTGGTGCACTTCACAAAATAGATGTCATCATGAGGAAGAAAATTATGTGGATATATTGAAGCAACATCTCAAGACAACAAGTTAAAGCTTGGTCGCAAATGGGTCTTCCAAGTGGACAATGACCCCAAGCATACTTCCAAAGTTGTGGCAAAATGGCTGAAGGACAACAAAGTCAAGGTATTGGAGTGGCCACAACAAAGGCCTGACCTCAATCCCATAGACAATGTGTGGGCAGAACTGAAAAAGCGTGTGCGAGCAAGGAGGCCTCCAAACCTGACTCAGTTACACCATCTCTGTCACCATCACCATCTCTGAATGTACCAAAATTCACCCAGCTTATTGTGGAAAGCTTGTGGAAGGCTACCCAAAACGTTTGACCCAAGTTAAACAATTTAAAGGCAATGCTACCAAATACTAATTGAGTGTATGTAAACATCAGAGTCACTGGCAATTTGATGAAATAAATAAAATATGAAATAAATAATTATCTCTACTATTATTCTGACATTTCACATTCTCAAAATAAAGTGGTGATCCTGACTGACCTAAGACAGGGAATTTGTACTGGAATTAAAAGTCAGGAATTGTGAAAAACTGAGTTTAAATGTATTTGGCTAAGGTGTACATAAACTTCCGACTTCAACTTTAAGTCTCCAACTCCAGTGATTTTTGCAATTTGTTCCAGCCATTGGCAGCAGAGAGCGGGGAGGAAAGCCGGCTAAAGAGGTGCTGGCTTTGGGGATGACCAGTGAAATATACCTGCTGGAGCACATTCTACAGGGGGGGGGGGGGGTTGCTATGGTGATCGGTGAGCTGAGATAAGATGGAGCTTTATGACAAAACGGATGAAACTGTGATAGACTGCGTCCAATATGCTGAGTAGAGTGTCGGAGGCTATTTTGTAAATGACATCGCCGAAGTCAAGGATTGGCAGGATAGTCAGTTTTACGAAGGTATATTTGGCAGCATGAGTGAATGATGCTTTGTTGCGAAATAGGAAGCCGATTCTAGATTTAATTTTGAATTGGAGATTCTTAATATGAGTCTGAAAGGAGAGAGTTTACAGTCTAGCCAGACACCTAGGTATTTATAGTTGTCCACATACTCACATAAATCAGAACCGTCCAGAGTAGTGATGCTAGGTGGGAGGGCAGGTGCGGGCAGTGATCGGTTGAAGAGCATGCATTTAGTTTTACTAGTGTTTAAGTGCAACCACGGAAGGACTGTTGTATGGCATTGAAGCTAATTTGGAGGTTTGTTAACACAGTGTCCAAAGAAGGGCCAGATGTATACAGAATGGTGTCATCTGCGTAGAGGTGGATCAAAGAATCACCCGCAGCAAGAGCGACACCATTGATATATATCATGAGAAAAGAGTTGGCCCGAGAATTGAACCCTGTAGTACCCCCATAGAGACTGCCAGAGGTCCGGGCAACAGGCCCTCCGATTTGACACACTGAACTCTATCTGAGAAGTAGTTAGTGAACCAGGCGAGGCAGTCATTAGAGAAACCAAGACTGTTGAGTCTGCTGATAAGAATACGGTGATTGACAGAGTTGAAAGCTTTGGCCAGGTCGATGAAGGTGGCTGCACAGTACTTTTTTTTAGCGGTGGTAGTTTTGATATCGTTTAGGACCTTGAGCGTGGCTGAGGTGCACCCATGACCAGCTCGGAAACCGGACTGCATAGCGGAGAAGGTATGATGGGATGAGGGATGGTCGGTGATCTGTTTGTTCACTTGGCTTTTGAAGACTTTAGAAAGGCACGGCAGGATGGATATAGGTCTGTAACAGTTTGGGTCTAGAGTGTCTCCCCCTTTGAAGAGGGGGATGACCGCGGCCGCTTTCCAATCTTTAGGAATCTCAGACGATACGAAAGAGAGGTTGAACAGACTAGTAATAGGGGTTGCGACAATGACGGCAAATAATTTTAGGAAGAGAGGGCCCAGATTGTCTAGCCCAGCTCATTTGTAGGGATCCAGATTCTGCAGCTCTTTCAGGACATCAGCTGCCTGTATTTGGGTGAAGAAGAAGCGGGAGGGGCATGGGCCAGTTGCTGCGGGGTGTGCAGAGCTGTTGGCCGGGGTTGGGGTGACCAGGTGGAAAGCGTGGCCAGCCGTAGAGAAATGCTTATTGAAATTCTCGATTATCCTGGATTTATCGGTGGTGACAGTGTTTCCTAGCCTCAGTGCAGTGGGCAGCTGAGAGGAGGTGCTCTTATTCTCCATGGACTTCTATAAAGGGTGTCATTCTGAGAAACATGGTATGAATCTCTTATCGTCTATATTTCTCTATTAAGAGATCTTGCATTCCTACAGACAGCTAGGCAAAATCAGAAAGCTTCTTGGTTTTGCATTTGGGTTAAACTGAGATTGCATCCCAACCATAAAGCGCGTACAGTGGCTCGGGGCACAGAGAGATGCATGGCATGATGCACTGTATGAGACTCTCTAAAAAATAGCAGGTAATCAATCTGTCATATTTCTGTTTTCAATGTGTGACAAACGAGGAACTTGATAATGGGAGGATCAGACAGATGAGAGGCAGGAGGGTTTGATAAAGAGGAGAGACTGCATCTGAAGATCGAACCAGTTCAGTGTCTGAAGGGGTTAAGGTATTGATGATAAGAGGTGTGTTTGCTTGATCAGGAAGCAAACGGAATTCAACATACTCAATAAAGTTAAGATACAAAAAACAGCTGAAGGATGTATCACAATAAACGTGAGTTTGACAAACTAAGTTGCTCTATTATGCATGCTACCACAACTAGAAACCAGCCCTTCGACAAGATCTCATTGGGGCATGAGGTGTCACTGTGAAATGAAATGTGGAGAGAGGGATCAAAGAGATAGAGAAATGTGGAGGGAGAGAGGGGAGGAGTGAATGAGGGGATTGAGAGGTGAGAGGTGAAAGTGGAGAGATGAAAAAGGGAGTGAGAGACAGAATAAGAGAAATATGACAGAGACAGACAGATTGATTGTTTCAATATGGGTAAGGCAGAGATTACTGGAAATGTTTCAACCTAAAAAGGCACATGGCTAATACATAGAGGAGAATGATCCTTATAATTTCTCAAACATTCATAGATGATAGCAGTCTCCATCTAGGTCGTGGCCAAAAGTTTTGAGAATGACACAAATGTGAATTTCCAAAGTTTGCTGCGTGAGCAAACTTTGTCAGATGTTACTATGTAATACTGAAGTATAATTACAAGCATTTCATAAGTGTCAAAGGCTTTTATTGACAATTACATGAAGTTGATGCAAAGAGTCAATATTTGCAGTGTTGACCCTTCTTTTTCAAGACCTCTGTAATCCGCCCTGGCATGCTGTCAATTAACGTCTGGGCCACTGATGGCAGCCCAATCTTGCATAATCAATGCTTGGTGTTTGTCAGAATTTTTGTGTTTGTGTTTGTCCACCCGTCTCTTGAGGATTGACTACAAGTTCTCAATGGGATTATGGTCGGGGGAGTTTCCTGACCATGGACCCAAAATATCAATGTTTTGTTCCCCGAGCCACTTAGTTATCACTTTTGCCTAATGGCAAGGTGCTCCATCATGCTGGAAAAGGCATTGTTCCTCACCAAACTGTTCCTGGATGGTTTGGAGAAGTTGCTCTCGGAGGATGTGTTGGTACCATTCTTTATTCATGGGTGTGTTCTTAGGCATAATTGTGAGTGAGCCCACTCCCTTGGCTGAGAAGCAACCCCACACATGAATGGTCTCAGGATGCTTTACTGGATTCCCCAAACAATTGTAGAGGGGATTCATCAGAGAAAATGACTTTATCCCAGTCCTCAGCAGTCCAATCCCTGTACCTTTTGCAGAATATTAGTCTGTCCCTGATGTTTTTCCCGGAGAGAAGTGGCTTCTTTGCTGCCCTTCTTGACACCAGGCCATCCTCCAAAAGCCTTTGCCTCACTGTGCGTGCAGATGCCCTCACACCTGCCTGCTGCCATCCCTGAGCAAGCTCTGTACTGATGGTGCCCCGATCCCACAGCTGAATCAACTTTAGGAGACGGTCTTGGCGCTTGCTGGACTTTCTTGGGTGCCCTGAAGCCTTCTTCACAACAATTGAACCGCTCTCCTTGAAGTTCTTGATGATCTGATAAATGGTTGATTTAGGTGCAATCTTACTGTCAGCAATATCCTTGCCTGTGAAGCCCTTTTTGTGCAAAGCAATGATGACGGCACGTGTTTCCTTGCAGGTAACCATGGTTGACAATGGAACAACTATGGTTGACAATGGAACAACTATGGTTGACAACTATGATTCCAAGCACCACCCTCCTTTTGAAGCTTCCAGTCTGTTATTCGAACTCAATCAGCATGATAGAGTGATCTCCAGCCTTGTCCTCATCAACACTCACACCTGTGTTAACGAGAGAATCACTGACATGATGTCAGCTGGTCTTTTTGTGGCTGGGCTGAAATGCAGTGGAAATGTTTTTGGCGTGTCATCAAGGCAAAGGGTAGCTACTTTGAAGTATCTAAGATATAAAATACATTTTGATTTGTTTAACACTTTTTTGGTTACATGATTCCATATGTGTTATTTCATAGTTTTGCTGTATTCACTATTATTCTACAATGTAGGAAATAGTACAAATAAAGTAAAACCCTTGAATGAGTAGGTGTCCAAACTTTTGACTGGTACTGTATGTATTGGATAACGGCACAATCATTTGGGCTTTTTTGGGCTTGGGCTCATTAAATGTCTTTAATGTATGGCCCATCAAGCTTAGGTAGCATCGGGCTTGAATTGTCTGTCAAAGCTCGAATCAAATCTACTGTAGACATAGGCCTATTTATATGCTTTATAATGCGTTTGAATTAAACTTCTGGCTTGGAAACACCAGGTTACCTGGAAGAAAAGTGATTTATTCTCAGGATGGAACATTTGTAAAATACCGGGAAAATATTCAACCCTTATCCAAACGAATCCATAAAACAAATCTCTGTACAATGTATATTCCGCAGGAGGATAGTCTCGTTTTAAGCAGAATATTGCTATCTCGCTATACAGCGACTTTGACATATGCAATCCCTGCCTTGAGCAGATATTAAAGCATGCAAACAATGACTGGAAAACATGATCCATGGGTCTGTGCTTCAAAGGGAATATTCTTTCATTTCCCATCAAGAATAACAGATGATACAAATGTTTATTGCTTTTCTCCTCCTGTGCAGCAGAGGACATGCATTATTCACAGATTCCACTATGGCATGGTGTGGTCCAAATCATCCCCAAAAGAAATTGCTTCATAATTACTTAGTATATCAATGTGTTGCCTGACATCACTCATTCCCTCTCAGATAAGATATGACAGATCATCAAGACTCTAGGCTTAAAGCACATGGTAGATTTCTGCTACTGGCTGGGGTTCTGAAATTACAGCAAGGCACTTAACGGGCTATACCACAACCACCAACACTCTGTATGTTTTACCTATGCTGTGGTACAACAGTGTTTCTTATGGGGCCTGGTCATTTATGTAGAAAGCATGTAAACAATTGGAATTATATGATTTATGAAAGATTTGTGGGAATGCATTGGAGTGCAAAAATGTCTGTGTGCGTGTGTGTCTGTGTAAGAACATTTGGTGAGTTCGCTGACTCGGATACAAAGCTGAGTGACTCTTCCTGACCTAAGAAAATGATTTACTTAATGGCTCAGGGTTTAACACGACCTGTACTTGATCTGACAGAGATCTCTCCGTAAAGTGGCCTATGATTCATATCTATCACCGACACATTGGTATCAAGAACCAGAGACTAAGCCGCCTGCCCAGTAACAGAACACCGCTATTAGCTTACCACTAACTGCTCTCTGATTCCAGAAGGGTCTACAAAGGTATGACCAAGGTTTCAAGGTACAGTGAAATGCCTTTCTTGCAAGATCAAAATCCAACAATACAATATTTACAATGTGCAGGGAGGGATAGAGGTACATATGTATAGGGAGGGGGTGGTGACTAGGCTTCAGGATATATGATAAACAGAGAAGCAGCAGCGTTAATGAAGATTGTATGTAAGGGTGTGTGTGTGTGTGTGTGTGTGTGTGTGTGTGTGTGTGTGTGTGTGTGTGTGTGTGTGTGTGTGTGTGTGTGTGTGTGTGTGTGTGTGTGTGTGTGTGTGTGTGTGCGTGCGTGCGTGTGTGCGTGTGTGAGAGAGTCAGTATAAATGTGTGTGCATGTTATGTGTGTGTTGGAGTTTCAGTGTGAGTGAGCGTATATAGTCCATATAGTGTGCATAGAGAGAGTGCAACAAAAAAATACAAGGGTCAACTCAGATAGTCCATGAAGCCATTTTGTTAGCTATTTAGAAGGTTTATGGGGATTGGGGATAGAAGATGATCTGGAACCTGTTGGTGTCAGACTTGCATCGGTACCGCTTGCCGTGCAGAAGCATAGAGGCTGGAGTCTTAACGATTTTCTGGGCCTTTCACACCACCTGATATATAGAAGTCCTGGTATAGAAGCTCGGTCCCAGTGATGTACTGGTCTGTCAGCACCACCCTCTGAAGTGCCATGCGATCGAGGGCGGTGCTGTTGCCATACCAAGCAGTGATGCAGCCAGTCAAGATGCTTTCAACGGTGCAGCTGTTGAACTTTTTGAGGTTTAGAGGGCCCATGCCAAACTTGTTCAACCTCCTGAGGGGGAAGAGGCGCGTAGGAACTAGCTAAAGGAGCTGTGATCTGAAACACATCATTACCAGGCCTCTCCACAGAGGCACTGGAGGAGACAGACGCCTCCAGAGATCCCCCCCACCTTCTCCCCTAGGAGGGAGGAGGTGCTTCAGTTAAATGGTGCCGGCCAGGGACGTGTGGAGGCAGTTTGTTTACAGATCCTATTACTCTGACGCGGCAGGCTCTAAATTAGCTGTCCCTTAGCGCGACGCTAATCGTCTCTGAGCCCTGGTTGTGAGGGATACCTCACCGCCAGCACCAACAGCAGGTGGGGCCCACGGGGAGAAGGGAAGGATGGGTGAGGGGTAAAGGGGGTCAGGGCGGGGAGGGCAGCGGGCAAGCCGGATACTTAGCTGTACACCTTCACCCCAGGGAACCCCATGCACAACCCCATCTCCGGGTCTTTGATAATGTCATCACTATGTCATCATTTGATAATGTACACACTACATGACCAAAATTATGTGCACAACTGCTCGGCAAAAATCTATTTCCAAAGTCATGGGCATTAATATGGAGTTGGTCCCCCCTTTGCTGCTATAACAGCCTCCACTCTTCTGGGAAGGCTTTCCACTAGACGTTGGAACATCGCTGCGGGGATTTGCTTCCATTCAGCCACAAGAGCATTAGTGAGGTCGAGCAGTGATGTTGGGCGATTAGGCCTGGCTCACAGTCGGCATTCCAATTAATTCCAAAGGTGTTCGATGGGGTTGAGGTCAGGGCTCTGTGCAGGCCAGTCAAGTTTTTCCACACCGATCTCGACAAACCATTTCTGTATGGAATTCGCTTTGTGCTCAGGGGCATTGTCCTGCTGAAACAGGAAAGGGCCTTACCCAAACTGTTGCCACAAAGTTGGAAGCACAGAATTGTGTAGAATGCCATTGTATGCTGTAGCATTAGGTTTCCCTTCACTGGAACTAAGGGGCCTAGCTCGAATCATGAAAAACAAACCCAGACCATTATACCTCCTCCACCAAACTTTACAGTTGGCACTGTGCATTTAAGCAGGTAGCATTCTCCTGGCATCTGCCAAACCCAGATTTGTCCGTCAGACTGCCAGATGGTGAAGCGTGAGTCATCACTCCAGAGTAAACATTTCCACTGCTCCAGAGTCCAACGGTGGCGAGCTTCACATGACTCCAGCCGATGCTGGCTTTGCGCATGGTGATCTTAGGCTTGTGTGTGGCTGCTGTTTTTTCTTGTGCTAATGTTGCTTCCAGAGGCAGTTTGGAAGTCAGTAGTGAGCGTTGAAACCGAGGACAGATAATTTAAACGTGCTACGCGCATCAGCACTCGGTGGTCCCATTCTGTGAGCTTGTGTGGCCTACCACTTTGCGGTTGAGCCGATGTTGCTCCTAGATGCTTCACAATAACTGCACTTACAGTTGACCGGGGCAGCTCTAGCAGGGCAGAAGTTTGATGAACAGACTTGTTGGAAACGTGGCATTGGAAACAAGGCCACTCTACTGTCTATGGAAGTTGCATGGCTGTGCGCTCAATTTTATACGGCTATCATCAACAGTTGTGGGTTGAAATAGCCAAATCTACAAATTTGAAGGGCTGTCCACATACTTTTCTGTATATATAGTGTACATAATATATAATCTAAAAGCACAAACATAGGCCAACTTGCTATCGTTTTTCTTTTAAAACCAAATACAAGGGTGGATTAAGAAGCTACTGCTCGTCTACTCATCAGAAGACAGATGTGTATTTCCAACAGTGCACATGATGTGTTGCCTATGGCAAAAATATCACCCCAATTGTGACTCATTAATGAGTGGGGCCCGGGTCTTTGGATTTGAACCGGGTGGGAACACACACTTAGGTGTTATGAAGAATGAGAATCAGGACATTCTTTTGTTCTTCTCTGCCATCGTTGGCATCTGCCTGCGCTAATTAGCACTGCCTAGAGGGTCTATGGCTAGCTAGCACTGCCCATTTTTGGTTTCATGGGATAATGCTATCAGACAACCTCAATATGTGAATTGTATGCGTGGTATGCAAATCACATATTGTCATATGTGGTTGTTTGTACCTACTTTAGTTGAATGCGTTGATTGTAAGTCACTCTAAATAGGACTGTCTGCTAAATGAAGCAAATGTAAAAGTATGCACTGTAGACATATACTCAAGTGAACAGAGATCTATGATATCTAACCGAGATCTATGAGTGTACATCCAACCGATTGATCCGGGAGGACAAGCACCATAGTGATTCCTTTTCACACACACTATACATCCTGGATAAATTTTCTCTCTGATCTTTGTATCCAGATCTTTGCATCTGATCTTCGTATCCACTAGCAGCAGGGTTGGGGAGTAACGGATTACATGTCATCCGTTACATGTCAGGGATGATTAAAAAAAGGGTAACTGAAATCGGTTACGAACAAAAAATATTGTAATCAAATTACAGAAACTTTTGAAAAACTAGATGATTACTTCGAGGACTACTTTCAAATTCAAAAAGGATGTCTGCGAAAAACATCTTTGACACTTCTCTGTTTTCTCAATGACATTCAAATCAGCATTGAAAAAAGGCATACGTTTAAGTGTGTTCCACCTGAGTGAGTCTGACCACAAGTCAGAGTCTACTATGATGACACACCAAATGGGTTTGATGGATGCGGGAAAAGAGAAGGAATAGGCTTTTGTAGGCTACAGTCCAAGCTGTCGGCATCCAAAGATTATCCAACTTGAATAAACGCTTGGAGGTAAGGATGACTGCGGTGGTGTAGTCTACAGCAATGCAGATATCACTTATTATTGGTATCTACATAGCGCATTGATGTGAATCACACTGCTGCTCTCTCATCTAGCTATTTGTGCTTTACGGATTGTGGTTGTTGTGGATGGTTGTTCACAAATCTAAATATATATTTGAACCCAATAATTGTTGAATTCAGGAAGTTTAAGCTGCCCATTGATTAGAAACCAGTGGACAGCCTGTGAAGCTGCATAGTGCGGATCCCAGCCTATGTAATAAAAGTAGGGCTCAATATAATTCACGCTGATAAAATAAATACATCCATAGGCCTAATGGACACACGCTCAAACTCGCACACTTTTGATAGACTTTAAGGGGCACTACACTACATAGACTTGAAGTTGCTACATACATTTTTGGACTTATAAAATATATATATTAATGTAAAGATATAATTGAATCGTATTATTATTATTTATTTTTTAATTACCCCTTTTTTGTTTAGTAGCTACTATCTTGTCTCAACGCTACAACTCCCATACGGGCTGGGGAGAGACAAAGGTCATGCGTCCTCCGATACACAACCCAACCAAGCCGCACTGCTTCTTAACACAGCGCCATCCAACCCAGAAGCCGGAGGAAACACCATGCACCTGGCAACCGTGGTTAGTGCGCACTGCGCCCGGCCCGCCACAGGAGTCGCTGGTGCGCGATGAGACAAGGATTTCCCTACCGATGCTAGGCCAATTGCGCGTCGCCCCACGGACCTCCCGGTCGCGGCCAGTTACGACAGAGCCTGGCCGCGAACCCAGAGTCTCTGGTAGCACAGCTGGCGCTGCAGTACAGCGCCCTTAACCACTGCGCCACCCGGGAGGCCCTTAATCGTATTATTATATGTAGTAGAAAGCCATGGGTTAGAAGAAACCTACATAACCAAGCCATAAAGTAAAATGTAACATCCATATATGGCCAGCTGTGTAAACTTTAACATTGATTTATCCTGCTATAGATGTCGTTCAATTGGTAACACACATTCTTATCTTCTTCTAACGCCTCTTAAGCGGAAAGTCATCTAAAAGTAACTGAATGTAATCAGGGTTGGTTGAGTGGTATGTTCGTTTTCTTTAGTGTCTCCCAGGAGTCCAAGTCCAGCTGTGTTGTGTGTTGGGTCATGCGGTCTTGCTCTACATTTCTTCTCTCCAGAGGCTGGACTCTAACAGATATGGGTCGGAGTTGTGAGGAATGAGTGGTATGAGACACGGCCAAGTAGCACCTCTGCCAACAGTCTGCTAGACTACCAATGACTCACATGGAGATGGCAGCAAATACTTTACACTGTTCCACAAACCTATGGTGCGCTAAGGAATTTAGATAGAGTATGGGGCTTGTAGCTACCAAGGAATGAATTGAACTAAGAAGTCATCATCCACTTCCTCTGACAACTGAAGGATCTGATTTCAACCTTTTATTTAAGTGATAATACCCAAGAAACCGGTGTTTGGAAGATATATTGGCTCAGGATTAAACCCACCCGTTGTATAATTTCCATCAAATCCTGTTGTGCGGAGCTTTCCCCTGTTCTCTACCAATGTGCTTATGTGCTTATACAAACTGTATAACAGAGAGCATTTGCAATTTATTGCAGATATATTTCAACCTCAGACAGACAATGTGTTAATTGGAGCGGCTGTCGGACACCTCTGACTTCAATGTTGTGAATAGAGGATTCGTCACCTCATTATCGCAACACTGCTTCACTTTGGCAGCAGTGCCCATTGTTCCAGCAGATTAGCACAATGAAATGTGGTTGAATTGAGTTCTAATAAAGATTTAGTGGTTTCTGTGTACTAGGAATCTCCAAACTATTACATATCCAAGCTGAAAGCTGATTACCCAAAGTGCCTTTCAGCATTCAATAAGGAGCGTATTTTTCAATAACCAATAGATTAATGACTATTACAATAATCCAGCATTCAAATGACTGTAAGGATAATTAACTCGTGGTTGCTGTATGGCAAGCGGAATTACATCATTTGGATATTGGCCTTTGTTAAACTGCAATGGGTTCACTGGATAGCTAGCTACTGTAGGCAGTTGGAATCCACAATCCACACCGCACTGCAAAAGCTTATAGGCCCTAATGTTTTTCTTTGATGGTCTCTGGCTTATCATATCGTTTCAGGAAAAAACTAATTATCCGGAGAAAAGCCCATGTGAAACGGAGCAGAGAGACTGTGTCCTGGTAATGGATAATAGGTTTGGGTGGAAAATGTGAATCCTATCCACTCAAGAGGGTGTCTATCGATCATTAGCAGAGCTGTGCCTGATGATGAGACGTCTATCTCTGTTGAGGTATAGATGGCTTTATCAAATACTCACATGCCCCCACTAGTCACCACTAGTTCATTTATCGTTCCTCTATAGTCCATTCATAACCATTAGTAATTCATGGAACATAAACATGGCGGACGAACATGTAAGGTGTATACAGTAGGCCTGGATGCCTGATTGTTTGAAATCACTAAATCCTGTGCATGGTCAGCCATTGTTTATGATGCTAGAGTGCTGTCTGGCATTTGGTACAGACTCTTGATATTTTGAGCCGAGAATGTTTGTATGCAAACCACACTGCAGCAGTACACATAAGGTCATATGGCTGACAGTTTTGTTCCTCATTGACAGCCATAACAATGTTTACTTGATAGGGTAGCAAATATAACGCTTACTAAGCAAACATTCAATTCAAATCTTGCTACTGGTAAAACAGTAACAGACATCAGACATTAGTTAGGCTTAAGCACCAGGCACATGAATATGCTACTGGTCAATAGCCAACAGTAAGTGGCCTATAGGGTTGGCAGGTGGAAACACTACCCTGACCAGAGTCCAGATTACATTTGCCAGACTGGATCTGCAATAGTGATGGATGGATGGATGCATAGAGAGGCAGAGAGAGGGAGGGAGAAAACCCGTAGTACAGGATACAGCAGATGGTGGGGATTATTCGGGACTAAAATACTCAGCGATCCACTGAGGGAGGCCAGAGACATAAATCGCAACAAGACTCCATCTGCTAGAAATACCCATAAAGGCAGGACTAGTATGCCTCTGCGTCTATAGATATCCCTGTTGTTGTTGTTGTTGTTTTTTTTGCTTCACACCGTCCGTGCTGACTCATTACAACAATAAATACTAGAAGTAATAATATGAGAATAACAGCCGTGCCCAGGGGAACTAAAGGGCCGAAAGGGGGAGGGAATTCCAAACAGTGTCATTAGGACTGTCCCTACAGATTTTTAGAGCACTATTACTAGTGTCCACACAAACACACTCTCCATTTACCATGATTAGGACCAGCTCTATGCTAAAGCCAACACTATGTAGTCAATGTGATTAAACTGATTATGGCTGTTTGCACACTGAATATGTACAGCAAGGTCCTTTATTATTGGCACCCTTGATGAATATGAGCAAAAAATACTGTATAAAATAAATAATACAAATATTGAGCTAAATTGTACACAAAAAAAGGGAAATGACATTATTTCATAATAAAACAATTGCTCAGAGAAAGAGATTTTGTTTAACAAGTAACAAAAACAAAACTAAAAAAGATAGGTCAAAATTATTGGCATTCTTGTTTTCAATACTCTACCATCCTCCCCTTGCGAGGATAATGACAATGAGCCTTTAATTTAAAAAATATATACAGTACTAGTCACTAGTTTGGTCACACCTACTCATTCAAAGGTTTTTCTTCATTTCTACTAATAATAGTGAAGACATCTAAACTATGAAATAACACATATGGAATCATGTAGTAACCAAAAAAGTGCATTTTATATTTGAGATTCTTCAAAGTAGCCACACTTTGCCTTGATGACAGCTTTGCACACTCTTGACATTCTCTCAACCAGCTTCATGAAGTAGTCACCTGGGATGCATTTCAATTAACATGTGTGCCTTTTTAAAAAGTTAATTTGTGTAATTCATTCCCTTCTTAATGCGTTTGAGCCAATCAGTTGTGTTGTGACAAGGTAAGGGTGGTATACAAAAGAGAGCCCTATTTGGTAAAAGACCAAGTCCATATTATGGCAAGAACAGCTCAAATAAGCAAAGAGCAACAACAGTCCATCACTACTTTAAGACGTGAAGGTCAGTCAATAAAGAACATTTCAAGAACTTTGAATGTCTCTTCAAGTACAGTCGCAAACACCATCAAGCACTATGATGAAACTGGCTGTCATGAAGACCGCCACAGGAAAGGAAGACCCAGAGTTACCTCTGCTGCAGAGGATAAGTTCATTAGAGTTGCTTTCGAGTGGCGCAGCGGTCTAAGGTACTGCATCTCAGTGCTTGAGGCGTTACTACAGACACCCTGGTTTGAATCCAGGCTGTGATTGGAAGTCCCATAGGGCGGCACACAATTAGCCCAGGCCGTCATTGTAAATAAGAATTTGTTCTTAACTGACTTTCCTAGTTAAATAAAAATCAAATAAAAAATTGCACCTCAGAAATTGCAGGCCAAATAAATGCTTCACAGAGTTCAAGTAGCAGACACATCTCAACATCAACTGTTCAGAGGAGACGGTGTGAATCAGACCTTCATGGTCGAATAAAAGAGACTTGCTTGGGCCAAGAAACACGAGCAATGGACATTAGACCGGTGGAAATCTGTCCTTTGGTCTGATGAGTCCAAATTTGAGATTTTTGGTTACAACTGCCATGTCTTTGTGAGACGCAGAGTAGGTGAACAGATGATCTCTGGATGTGTGGTTCCCACCGTGAAGCATGGAGGAGGAGGTGTGATGGTGTGGGGGTGTTTATCTGGGGACACTGTCAGTGATTTATTTGGAATTCAAGGTACACTTAACCAGCATGGCTACCACAGCATTCTGCAGTGATACGCCATCCCATCTGGTTTGCTCTTAGTGGGACTATCATTTGTTTTTCAACAGGACAATGACCCAAAACACACCTCCAGGCTGTGTAAGGGATATTTGACCAAGAAGGAGAGTGTTGGAGTGCTGCATCAGATGACCCGGCCTCCACAATCACCCGACCTCAATCCAATTGAGATGGTTTGGGATAAGTTGGACCGCAGCGTGAAGGAAAAGCAACCAACAAGTGCTCAGCATATGTGGGAACACCTTCAAGACGGTTGGAAAAGCATTCCAGGTGAAGCTGGTTGAGAGAATGCCAAGGGTGTGCAAAGCTGTCAAGGAGGCAAAGGGAAAAACCCTTGAATGAGTAGGCGTGTCCAAACCTTTGACTGGTACTGTATATATGAGATTGGAGAACATGTTGGGAGGGATCTTCGACCATTCCTCCATAAAGAATCTTTCCAGGTCTTTGATTTTCTTTGACTCCTCACAGAGAGCTTTTGTTGTCAATTAACCAATATACAATTTCTTGTTGGAAGAGATCCACTTGTGGCCAAGTGTCAGGTTTTTGGGTAAAATGTGCTCGTACTAGGTAAAGTTTGTTATGCCGTTTACCTTAACAAGGGCCCCAGGACCAGTTTTTGTTTGCTTCTTGTATGAAATATAATTTCCCCCAAAAATGTAGCATACAATATAGCTCAGTATTTCTATTATTTATTTATACAGTATTTTTTGTTCATCCTAATCAAGTGCCAATAATTATGGACCTGACTATATTAAGTGCAGTGCTTTAACAGTACATAGGGGAAGAATGTGACTAATTTCTAATCAAATTAATGAGTTACCATTCCTAAAAAAGGGATTCATTCAAACAGTGCCATTGACACTACTAGTGACACACCTGAACATCCGAGCGACGTTCTCATCTCGGCATGCATTTCAATGCATCTCCACCACTTCACCCTACTCTTGGTGGATGGATTCTACACCATCAACGATCATCATTGTATTTATTTCTTGAATAATCAAAAACTGTGTTGAAAAGGTACCTGTTCCTGTGTGTAGGTCAAATCTTGAACGTGAGAAAAGAGAATAAGAAAACAATGCTAAGTATTGAAGCGAAAAGCTTGCATGCATGTAAAAGAGCTTAGGCATATACATAGTAAAGATAAAGTCATGCAAATGTGCATTTCAAGAACATGAACAGCTGTTGGTTTTCAAAAGGCAATCCACCCCCGTCTACAGTGAATTCCTGGTAGGGCACCTTGTCAAGTGTAATTGGTCTTGCTCTATAGAGCTCGTGTAGTCAAGGGCGTGTGATTTTAGATCTCTGGAAAAAAGAAAGAAACACTCATTGATGGCAAACTCAATGCACCCTGCTCTATTTGTTGCAGCGTGTCAGAATACATCGATTTATTTTCCATATACTGTTTGACATGGGACACTTAATTAAAAAGGTCCTCCGGTACAGTAGGTAATGTAATTACAGTTCATAGATCTGCCCCCATCAACCCCATTATCCCCTAGAGCTCACATTGCAAATGGGGAACAAGCTTTGCATCATCGCCCCACTGAGTGAATCATATGCCAAACAGATCAAATGACTCGATGGCACCGCTGACTGGTTTTCCACAATGTGCCAATACAATCAGCAGCGCTGTCGCCATTACGATTGGCTATAATTGACCACATTGTGAGTTAACCTTACAGGCATAAATCAGGCGTCATGATACAGGGATATTAAGTCTAGTTTATATAAGTCCTGGGAGGGCTCTCATAATCATAATAATATGTATTGACATCAAATCCATTTTTATTTGTCACATGCCCCGAATACAACAGGTGTTGGTAGACTTTACCGTGAAATGCTTACTTACAGGTCCTTAACCAACAATGCAGTTTTAAGAAAAATAAGAGTCAAGAAAATATTTACTAGATAAACTAAAGTTTTTAAAAAATGTAAAGGAACAGAAAAATAACAAGGCTATATACAGGGGGTACCGGTACCGAGTCAATGTGCGGGGGTCTATCTACTCAATAGCTTGTGTATACAAAGTGCATGATAACAAATATGTATTACATACACAGCATCTGCATTTAAGCAATTAATTGAATATGCGTCGCTGAGGAATTCAAGCTAAAGCAAATATCACATAAGTTGTCAAAGGAGGATCTTTCCATAAATCCCATTTCTCATTCCCCTTTATCCTATTTTCCTGGAATTAACATTTCCCTAATCTAGAGATACATTATAACAAACAGCATGTTACTTGTAGTTACAGTAACTGCTGAAGAGAGAGATGGAGCTCTTCTGTGATAAATCTATTCAAGCTTTGCATGCTGCTTGATATATCTGGCCAATAACAGGCTCTTCTCCTCTGATACACTAGAATGTTTCTAACTAGATATTGCAATATGGTGGCGTCTTCACTGCTCTCTCCACTGGTGTTAAATGGACCTCTCTCAGTGCCCTCCCATAGATCCAACGGCCCAGAAGAACACACAGCGTCTCTATGGCTGGCTCTAACCCAGGCAGCCTTGATAAACTGAAGAGAATCATGTGAAAAACTGGCTTTCATGAACCCTGCTCTGGGGGACAGTATACAGAACCTTTGATTCTCTGCCGAGCCGAAACGTACAGTCCTAGAGTAGAATCCTTAGAAACTGGAGTGAGCACCAGCATACCAATAACAGCACTAGAGCTCATTAGGCATTCCATCTAAACACTGCATGGGGTGAAAGGACCATTGTGGGTGTCATACTTGAGTTGTTTTTTTTTTTCACGGGAAATGTTCCACTCGTACTGTATCGTGTAAGGGAGGGAACATCACACATACAACTTCCCCATCCCTCTTTTCCACGTCGACAGCCAAATAAACCGTTATCAATGTCAACAATACACTGCATTTCAGATAAAGTTATTGTTCTCAAATGCGCAGTACGCTCCCCGCTCACTTTAAATGCCATTACACACACAATGTGAAATGCAATATATAGTCTACCATTGGAGAAAGGTTGGAGTTTGATATTCTGGACATTGGCATCTTCAAGTGTTCAATTGATGCCTGTCAGAAATTCCCCAGTTGATGTAAATGAGCATTTTGAAACCCCCCATGGCTTCAGGAGAGGGACATGCACCCAAAGCACGGCGGACTCCGTTAATAATCTTCTATATTTTCTGCATGAACTGGCAACGAGATGTGAAGCTGACGTTTTGCCTCGCTGCTCCTATACTGAGACAGGCTATCACCGTTGATTTTAATAGTACCTGCTGTATCGCTAAAGTGCTCTCATTTCAGAGACGAAGGGGCAATCATTTAATCGGCTGTCAAGCTGGGCCAGAGTGCTCTGACTGAAATAGGCTATCTTCAAGAGCATTGGCTGCTGGGGAAAGAAGGCATCTCGGTAGATTACCGGGTGCAAATCAGGCATATAGAGTAGCTAGGCTGTCCTCTACCATGAATGATAACTGCCAGGAAACATAAGAAATCACTGTCGTTTGGATATTTAGAGATGTGATCGTATGACTGACAGAATTAGACCACAAATTCTGATTTAATGTTCAATAATACGCTTTGTGTAAATCTCACTCCAGCATACGCATCATGTTCTATTGCAGGTGTGTCAGTCTTATGCTTAATGTGAGTCAGTCTTATGCTTACTGTAGTGTCACAACTTCCGCCAAAGTTGGACCCTCTCCTTGTTCGGGCGGCATTCCGCGGTCGACGTCACCGGTTTTCTAGCCTCCACCGATCCACTTTTCATTTTCCATTTGTTTTGTCTTCATTGTACACACCTGGTTTCCATTCCCATGATTATATGTTCCTTATTTAACCCTCTGTGTCCCCCATGGTTTTGTGCGTGTTTGTTCATTGTAAGTTGGTCTCGTTTGTGAGCTTGATTATGTTCCTTCTTGGAATATTTAGATTTTTTTTGTAAAGTTACGTTTATTACTCATATCTGTGTCCTGCGCCTGACTCCGCCTTATCTGCTACACCTAGACTCCTTACATGTAGCATGTATAAAAGTGCTTTTTAACAGGGTTAAACCCAAACAGGGAGGCAAACATGAATATTTCAAAACAGTTGACAATCACAGGCTGTAACAGAAGCCTTTGTAGGTAGAAATACCAACCGAACAAGGCAATTTTCATTGAAGTTCCCCTTTGAATTGAATTCCGACCTTTGAAGCACGTTGGTGAGAATTCCAAGCAATTACCCAGGCAAACAACTGTCCGCTAACAGCCAAGCACTTTAAAGAGAATGTCAGTTACCACGGAGACGGCTGCTACTGTAGAACCGACCCTGGCTCTAACCTCCTCGCCACACTACAAGTACGAAGCACTGAGATTAATTAAGAAGTGTCAAAGCTGATGATATCATCGTTTGTTTTCATTTTGATAATCTGTTATCATATTTACCAACACAAGTAGCACAAGTATCCCTTTGCTAATATTCCCCTTGCTTATTTTTTGGTTCACAGAGGTACTCAAAGGAGATTAAAACATATGAATCAAGGCAATGTAGACAAATGGCAGCACAGAAAGACATAATTTGTGAGGTAGAGGACACTGGCTTTAGTGTACTTTGGTAGTTGGTTTAAAAGTTACTGGTATTTGTCGGTCGAATCGCCAGGTAAACCATGTTAAATCTTAGCTTGGCAGTGGACTTAAACATGTTACAACTGCAGTGGCAGGATTCAGCGGAGTGTGGTAGTACAGTTAATATAAATGGATTCAGTAAGATGCTACCGGGTCAGTTCCTTAGTCTTCTCAAGACCAGATAGTGACCTGCAAGCTTAAAGCAGGTCACAAACACAGAATTGGTAGCCCTGTCCTGATGCCCTCCGTCCATGCAGCCTTCATTTCTAAAAACAGACCATTCTCATGCTTCCAAGAGCCTATATGCTCTCTCTCCTATTGTCAATTCTCTCAGCATTCAGACTGACCTCCTCATAACTGGGTGCAATGAATGAGACCGATCTGACCACACATCCCTCATCTGCAAGCACATCCCATATGGTGCCACAATGAGTCTGTACGTTCAGCACATGACCAAGTCTCATTGGTTTGGTTTAAAAAGCTATCTTCTCACTAGCACGAGCGGCTATTGGGCCATGGTCCGCTTGTTACTGTGTGGGATTCTGCCATTTGATTCCTCAAGTTCTTTTCAAGTTCTGCTCAGACTAAGCTCCCGAATCCTGTAAAACACAGTCCTGTGTGCTAAGCTTCCCTGTAGTCTTAGGAGATATTTTGAGAATAACAACAGCGTTTGAAGATTAGCACAACTTGATTGTAGTTTCACACATGAATTCATGACCCAAGGTCTTTGCACCTGGTTTTCTTTCAGGAGTCAAAATTTAAGCTGTTTATTACAGGAGTAAGCATGAACTTGTTTGTTTAATTGTGCGTGTGTGTGTGTGTGCGCATGTGAGCAAGCATGTCTCACAATAATAATGACAGTCTGATGCAGAAACCCTCAGTAAACGTGTTACTGATCATTTTGTCATTCAAATGTCCATTTATATTGTATAATTAACAGGATCTGGGCCCGATAGTAAAACAAGTTGTTTTCTTTATACAGAATGATTTGTTAGTTTTATTTTGCATCCCCACTCCGTCTTGGGCCCTAACCTAGATTCCAGCACGACGACTATTAATCATTGATGATCAGACCTTTTAATATGGCTGAAATATAATACATTTGCACCTAAATGAACACACATTGTGCAATATTTCCTTTATTTTGTGTGGACCGGCAGCACCACCAATAATTTAATCCAAAACACACCCCAAATGTATTTTCACCCAGACTAGTATTCCCTGCAAAATCGTCGGCCAATATCAAAAGATATTGATCATCAGCAACAGGGATTCTAAAAGGAAAAGGATGTCAAAAGGTCAATGATGAGTCCCCCACAAGGTGAGACCCCCACTTGGACACAGCCAGGAAAATATTGAGAAGACGGGATCCAAGTCATCTGCCAAGACTGGTGATGAGGAGCCTGGTTCCAAAAGTCTACAATAACAGTCAGACTGACTGATTACATTTGTCTTAATCAGAGGTTAACATTAATTACAGGATGAGATGAGAGAGCCTTGGGCTTTAAATCCTTTGGCTGTACACAAAAACGCACGCACACACACACACACACACACACACACACACACACACACACAGGAGAGGAAGCTTACAGAGGAAACCTACAGGGTGGTGTATGATACATGCTTATGCACAGTGCCTACTGGCTCTCCTAGGTTTCAGCACCATCTCCACCCTCTATCTCTAGTGTGCTAGATCTGCTGTTAATATAAAACGATTCTACACCATTTTCAATTATACATGAAGCCCCCCCACTTGCTCCCTAAGTGTACGGAACCCACCATTTTTCTGGCGCTGCCACGATCGTCGTATGGAGTAGATGCGTGGTGTGAATGCATGATTTAATGAAAGATGGAAAAAACACGAAATACACTAAAACTAACTAACTAACTAACTAACTAACTAACGCTATAGCACTAGAGTGCTAACATGCAACATCACATTGACAATAACCCACCAAATACCCAAAGAGGATGGCTGCCTAAATATGGTTCCCAATCAGAGACAACAATAAACAGCTGCCTCTAATTGAGAACCAATCTAGGCAACCATAGACATACATAAACACCTAGATGGTAAACAACCCCATAAACCTACAAAAAAACTAGACAGTACAAAACACATACAGTGGGGCAAAAAAGTAGTCAGCCACCAATTGTGCAAGTTCTCCCACTTAAAAAGATGAGAGAGGCCTGTAATTTTCAACATAGGTACACTTCAACTATGACAGACAAAATGAGAAAAAAAAATCCCATTGTAGGATTTTTAATGAATTTATTTGCAAATTATGGTGGAAAATAAGTATTTGGTCAATAACAAACGTTTATCTCAATACTTTGTTACATACCCTTTGTTGGCAATGACAGAGGTCAAACGTTTTCTGTAAGTCTTCACAAGGTTTTCACACACTGTTGCTGGTAATTTGGCCCATTCCTCCATGCAGATCTCCTCTAGAGCAGTGATGTTTTGGGGCTGTTGCTGGGCAACACAGACTTTCAACTCCCTCCAAAGACTTTCTATGGGGTTGAGATCTGGAGACTGGCTAGGCCACTCCAGGACCTTGAAATGCTTCTTACGAAGCCACACCTTTGGTAACGTCTACAGCCTCGAGTCTTCTTGGTTACGACGATACAAGCTTGGCACACCTGTATTTGGAGAGTTTCTGCCATTCTTCTCTGCAGGTCCTCTCAAGCTCTTGTCAGGTTGGATGGGGAGCATTGCTGCACAGCTATTTTCAGGTCTCTCCAGAGATGTTCGACTGGGTTCAAGTCCGGGCTCTGGCTGGGCCACCTGCATTGTCGTGGTTGTGTGCTTAGGGTCGTTGTCCTGTTGGAAGGTGAAGCTTCGCCCCAGTCTAAGGTCCTGAGCGCTCTGAAGCAGGTTTTCATCCAGGATCTCTCTGTACTTTGGTCCATTCATCTTTCCCTCGATCCTGACTAGTCTCCCAGTCCCTGCCGCTGAAAAACATCCCCACAGCATGATGCTGCCACCACCATGCTTCACCGTAGGAATGGTGCCAGGTGTCCTCCAGATATGACTCTTGGCATTCAGGCCAAAGAGTTCATTGTTGATTTCATCAGACCAGAGAATCTTGTTTCTCATGGTCTGAGAGTCTTTTAGGTACCTTTTGGCAAACTCCAAGCGGGCTGTCATGTGCCTTTTACTGAGGAGTGGCTTCAGTCTGGCCACTCTACCAGAAAGGCCTGATTGGTGGAGTGCTGCAGAGATGGTTGTCCTTGACCAAGGCCCTTCTCCCCCGATTGCTCAGTTTGGCCCGTGGTGGCCAGGTCTAGGAAGAGTCTTGGTGGTTCCAAACTTCTTCCATTTAAGAATGATGAAGGCCACTGTGTTCTTGGGGACCTTCAATGCTACAGAAATTGTTCGGTACCCTTCCCCAGATCTACGGACAATTCCTTCGACCTCATGGCTTGGTTTTTGCTCTGACATGCAAGGTCAACTGTGGGACCTTATATATAGACGGGTGTGTGTCTCTCCAAATCATGTCCAATCAATTGAATATTTATTTTATTTATTTTATTTTACCTTTATTTAACCAGGCAATAAGAACAAATTCTTATTTTCAATGACGGCCTGGGAACAGTGGGTTAACTGCCTGTTCAGGGGCAGAACGACAGATTTGTACCTTGTCAGCTCGGGGGTTTGAACTCGCAACCTTCCGGTTACTAGTCCAACACTCTAACCACTAGGCTACCCTGCCGCCTATACCAAAAGGTGGACTCTAATGAAGTTATAGAAACATCTCAAGGATGATCAATGGAAACAAGATGCACCTAATTTCGAGTCTGATAGCAAAGGGTCTGAATATTTATGTAAATTACATTTTTTTTCAAATATATATATACACACATTTGCAAGATTTCTAAAAAACTGTTTTTGCTTTGTCATTATGTGGTATTGTGTGTTGATTGATGAGGTGGGAAAACAATGTAATCCATTTTAATATAAGACTGTAACATAACAAAATGTGGAAAATGTCAAGGGGTCTGGATACTTTCCCAATGCACTGTATGCCATGGGACGATTTATTTTGTTGCAATTTTATAACAACTTTAATGCAATTCTACTCATTTTGCCTTGACTTATGCCATGTTAATGATATCTGACTGAGAGTGACTAACAAAATCAAAGGGGGCCCTGGAGGTTGGTATTTGGCCATGATTACTACAAGTTTAGATAGCCGGCTAGACTAACTTAACAATCTAACAATTGTTAGCTGACATGACTAATTGAGTGACTGTCAGTGACTGACACAAGAGAAACTGCTGATGCACAACCACATTTCTAACTTACATTCTGTGTATTCTACTATTCTAACTCTCAACAGTAAGTTGAAACCCCAACTGAGTTCCTTAAAAAAAAAGAAAGTGGTCGCTTTGGGCCGGGGGCTCTTATTCCTGGAGCCGGCCCTGGGCACGATCAGTTAATAAGGCTTCAGTTAAGGTTGTGAAGTGTTTTAGCACTTACACCATCACTTTGGCAGAGAACCACCACCGGGCCAGGTTAAAGTGGATAGTTCACTTTAGGAAAGTCGAAAAAGCTCAATCTTCAAAACAGCAAATTATCCCTGTAATGTTGTGCCCCAGATCTACAGGTCGGAATATGGAGGAGGCAGGATACAGCAGCAGCTCACAAACGTCTGGTAAGAAGTGCCAGTGAAAAGCCAAGCAGCCAAGAAACCAACCAACCAACCACACTGGGCCCAGGCTTCACCCAGGCTCTGGCCAGTGGAACAGGGGGCCTCTTGTTCCCCTGACATGGTGGCAGGAAACATGATGTATTCAGATGATAATGAGCCATGCAGCAGGACAATCAAAACCCCCAGTGTCCTGGCACCAGCTAGCCCTCTCTCAAAGACCCATCGCCAAGGAGACCAGTTGGAAACGGGACCCTGACAGTGCCTAGGGACAGTGAGGGCATTAAGGATTCCACAAAGCTCTGAACGAACTGAGGCTTTCCAGAGGACTGTCTTTCAGCAAAGAAAAACACACAGTAACCCTTGGTATATTTTCTATTGTAAAAGGCTGTGTAGGAATGCTGTTTTGAATATCATCTGTGGCATGTGTGATTTTCTCCAAAACACGTCATCGCTGTTAGTTTCTATTTTATACACACAGTCCACCTGAGTCCTCGGCACTATAGGCAGGGTGTAAGACAACCAAATAAAATGTCAAATAAAGTATTTTACTGCTCCCCAGGCAACTGTGATGAATACTCAGGGAGAAAAAGGTGTAGATTCACGCGCAGAGCGCGGCAGGTGTTTAATTCGCCTTCGCAGACAGCAGGAATCGTGGTCACAGTCAGGCAATGGTCATACACTGGTTTTCACAAACGAGCTAGGAAAAGACTGAGTAGAGTCAAAACGAACAATACCTCACAAAAGGCACAAACAGAATGTACTGAACTAAATAAGGAGCTGATGAGACCAGGTGAGTAACTCACACAGGTGAAATCAATGAACAAAAATGTAAGACAGGGCTACGTTCAAGAACACAACGAAACAGAACACAAGGTGGACTAAGAAAATAAATACAGAACCTTACAGCAACAACAACAAAAATCAAGCCTTTGGATTCGAACCCTCTGCCCAAAATTACAGCTGACAGCATGCAAACAAGTGGTAATGGTGTTAGAGCAGGGATTTAAGACATGGTGGTATGCTCCAGATGTTAACTTAGAATAGTTTTTCAGATACCATGGCCGATCTGGATTCAAATACTATTTGAAAAAATTCCAATATTTGCCTGGAGAGCCAAATGGTCAGGTTTTGCCATTTCAAAGTTATTCTATTGGTTCCTTTGCAACAGGCAAGCTCAATGACGCCCAGCTAAAGTATTTTAAATTATCTCAGATAGTATTTGAACACAGGTCTGTTACCACAAAGGAGGAAAGTAGAGTGGGTAGAGGAAGCTCAAGCAAAGTGTTGTGGTCCTTTCCTTTGTAATCCTGCTGCACTGTGCCAGTACACTGACTGACTGACTGACTCTCCTCAAGATAGAGGCAGTACAGCCCTTACCCGCTGTGCAGTCGTGTGTGAAATGTGCTTCGGTGGGTGACTCTCTCAACCATGTATGCATTTCTAAAAGATTCACTTTGACCTCTCCATCTACAGTCAACTGGTCTCTCCTGAGGAGTGTCTGTCAGATATCTAAAGGGAAGTATGCAGTTTATTCCTGAGCTCACACTTTAACGGCACAGCTAAAAGCAACTCCCTTTAACGGTTTATTAACTATGAGTACAGCACAGTCTCACACAGGCTCATCTGCATACCAATGTGCAATTAATTTTTCACCCTACTGTAAAACAAGGATGAATTAAAATTGCGCTCATTTTGCCATACATAGCCATATAATCAGTTATAGCTGGGTCGAGCGGGCGTTTACCCTTTTGTCTAGACACCATTTTTAGCAATTGAAAATAGCATCTCCTGTGGCTGTGTGAGCAAAAGGATGGTTGCCTCAATGGGGCTCTCTGTCGTTTTCAACCACCCTCAATTTTCTATTGTGTTCCCTCTAATAGCGAAGCCATCGCTTTCTGCACCCACCACCATATTACAGTCCCTCTTCCACTCTCCTAAAGCTTTAGTCACAGCTAAAAGTCAATAGGCAATTTCATCAAGACAGCTGAAGAATACCTCCAATGTATTGAAACCTCTGTTCAAAACAACCTCAGACCCAACAATGCCACTCATTTCTGTTTCTTTCGTTTTGTCTGGAGGTGTATATGGAATGGAGGTGTATAATATCGAGCACACAGCCATGGAATCTCCATAGTAAAAACATGGGCAGTGGAATGGCCCGTACTGAAGAGCTCAGTGACTTTCAACGTGGCCGTCATAGGATGCCATCTTTGTCAAATCAGTTTGTCAAATGTCCGCCCTGCTAAAGCTGCCCTGGTCAACTGTAAGTGCTGTTATTGTGAAGTGGAAACATCTAAGCGCAACAGCGGCTCAGAGTCAAAGTGGTAGGCCACTATTTGTCACATGCGCCGAATACAACAGGTGTAGACCTTAGTGTGAAATGCTTACATACGAGCCCTTAACCAACAATGCAGTTCAAGAAATAGAGTTAAGAAAATATTTACTGGCCTCCCGAGTGGCGCAGTGGTCTAAAGCACTGCATCGCAGTGCTAGCTGTGCCAGTCCAGGCTCTGTCGCAGCTGGCAGCGACCGGGAGACCCATGGGGCGGCGCACAATTGGCCCAGCGTTGTCCAGGTTAGGGGAGGGTTTGGCCGGCAGGGATGTCCTTGGTCCATCGCGCACTAGCAACTCCTGTGGCGGGTTGGGTGCAGTGCATGCTGACACGGTCACCAGCTGTACAGTGTTTCCTCAAACACATTGGTGTGGTAAGTAAACTATGAAATAACACATATGGAATCATGTAGTAACCAAAAAAGTGTTAAACAATTAGAGATTCTTCAAAGTAGCCACCCTTTGCCTTGATGACAGCTTTGCACACTCTTGGCATTCTCTCAACCAGCTTCACGAGGTAGTCACCTGGAATGCATTTCAATTAACAGGTGTGCCTTGTTAAAAAGTTAATTTGTGGAATTTCTTTCCTTCTTAATGCGTTTTGAGTCAATCAGTTGTGTTGTGACAAGGTAGGGGTGGTATACAGAAGATAGCCCTATTTGGTAAAAGACCAAGTCCATATTATGGTAAGAACAGTTCCGATAAGCAAAGAGAAATGACAGTCCATCATTACTTTAAAACATAAATGCCAATGCGTAAAATTTGTGTAGTGCAGTCGCAAAAACCATCAAGCGATATGATGGAACTGGCACTGGAAAGAAAGACCCAGAGTTACCTAAGCTGCCGAAGATAAGATCATTAGAGCTACCAGCTTCAGAAATTTCAACCCTCAGAAATTGCATGGTTGAATTGCTGCAAAGAAATCACTACGAAATGACACCAATAAGAAGAAGAGACTTGCTTGGGCCAAGAAACATGAGCAATGGACATTAGACAGGTGGAAATCTGTCCTATGGTGTGATCACCTACTCTGCGTCTCGTGTCTTTGTGAGACACAGAGTAGGTGAATGGATGATCTTCGCATGTGTTGTTCCCACCGTGAATTATGGAGGACGAGGTGTGAATGTGTGGGGGTGCTTTGCTGGTGACACTGTCAGTGATTTATTTAGAATTCAAGGCACGCTTAACCAGCATGGCTACCATAGCATTCCCATGCCAAATCAGTCTCCTGAAGGAGAAAAGGGGTTGTTGTGCCCTCTTCACGACCAGTGGTGTAAAGTACTTAAGTAAAAAAAACATTTAAAGTACTTCTGAAGTTGTTTTTTGGGGTATATGTACTTTACTATTTATAA